>NC_057800.1:126091084-126150999 GCF_018294505.1 Triticum aestivum | reverse complement strand
CGGATTAAAATAATTTCAACATGAAAGTTGCTCAGAACGACGGGACGATTCCGGATACGCAGTCCGTTCGTCCGCCACACCCCCCTAACCTATCGAACCCGCAACTTTCCCCCTCCGGCTCCTCTGCCCGAAAACACGGAACCCCGGGAATACTTCCCGGATGCTTCCCCCCTTCACCGGTATCACCTCCTACCGCGTTAGAACACGTCTAGCTCTGCCTGTTATCCTGTTATGCACTTGCTTGCTATGTATTTACTGTTTCTCCCCCCTCTTCTCTCCGGTAGACCCCCGTGACGATGCTGACGCCCCAGTTCGACTACGGAGTTGACGACCCCTCCTTGTCTGAGCAACCAGGCAAGCCCCCCCTTTGATCACCAGATATCGCCTACTCTTCTCTATACTGCTTGCATTAGAGTAGTGTAGCATGTTACTACTTTCCGTTAATCCTATTCTGATGCATAGCCTGACATGGTTGCTACACCTGTTGATACCTTACCTGCAATCCTAAATGCTTAGTATAGGATGCTAGTTTATCATCATTGGCCCTACATTCTTGTCAGTCTGCCTTGCTATACTATCGGGCCGTGATCACTTGGGAGGTGATCACGGGTATATACTATACATACATACATACTATACAGATGGTGACTAAAGTCGGGTCAGCTCATTGAGTACCCGCAAGTGATTCTGACGAGGGGGCTGAAAGGACAGGTGGCTCCATCCCGGTAGAGGTGGGCCTGGGTTCCCGACGGCCCCCGACTGTTACTTTGTGGCGGAGCGGCAGGGCAGGTTGAGACCACCTAGGAGACAGGTGGGCCTGGCCCTGTTCGGCGTTCGCGGATACTTAACACGCTTAACGAGATCTTGGTATTTGATCTGAGTCTGGCTACTGGCCTATACGCACTAACCATCTACGCGGGAGTAGTTATGGGTATCCCGGCGTCGTGGTATCAGCCGAAGCCTTCTTGACATCAGCGACTGAGTGGCGCGCGCCGGGTTGGACTGCGTTAACGCAACTTCCTTTGTAATGGAGGTTGCTAGGTCTGCTCACCGGCCGCGTACGCAACGTGCAGGTGTGCAATGGGCGATGGGCCCAGACCCCTGCGCGCATAGGATTTAGACCGGCGTGCTGACCTCTCTGTTGTGCCTAGGTGGGGCTGCGACGTGTTGATCTTCCGAGGCCGGGCATGACCCAGGAAAGTGTGTCCGGCCAAATGGGATCGAGCGTGTTGGGGAATGTGGTGCACCCCTGCAGGGAAGTTAATCTATTCGAATAGCCGTGATCTTCGGTAACAGGACGACTTGGAGTTGTACCTTGACCTTATGACAACTAGAACCGGATACTTAATAAAACACACCCTTCCAAGTTCCACAGACAACCCGGTGGTCGCTCTCTCTCAGGGATACGAGGAGAGGATCGCCGGGTAGGATTATGCTACTGGCGATGCTACTTGGAGATGCTACTTGGAGATGCTACTTGGAGGACTTCAATCTACTCTCTTCTACATGCTGCAAGACGGAGGCTGCCAGAAGCGTAGTCTTCGACAGGATTAGCTATCCCCCTCTTATTCTGGCATTCTGCAGTTCAGTCCACCGATATGGCCTCCTTACACATATACCCATGCATATGTAGTGTAGTTCCTTGCTTGCGAGTACTTTGGATGAGTACTCACGGTTGCTTTCTCCCTCTTTTCCCCCTTTCCCTTCTACCTGGTTGTCGCAACCAGATGCTGGAGTCCAGGAGCCAGACGCCACCGTCGACGACGACCCCTACTACACCGGAGGTGCCCCTACTACGTGCAGCCCGCTGACGACGACCTGGAGTAGTTTAGGAGGATCCCAGGCAGGAGGCCTGCGCCTCTTTCGATCTGTATCCCAGTTTGTGTTAGCCATCTTATGGCAACTTGTTTAACTTATGTCTGTACTCAGATATTGTTGCTTCCGCTGACTCGTCTATGATCGAGCACTTGTATTCGAGCCCTCGAGGCCCCTGGCTTGTATTATGATGCTTGTATGACTTATTTTATTTGTAGAGTTGTGTTGTGATATCTTCCCGGGAGTCCCTGATCTTGATCGTACACGTTTGCGTGCATGATTAGTGTACGATTGAATCGGGGGCGTCACATTAAGCTTATGGGTAGGAGAAGTGTAGTGAGGTTGAGCTGCAGCAAGCACTAAGCATATATGGTGGCTAACATACGCAAATAAGAGCAACAAGAGAAGCAACGCAACAGTCGTGAAGCTAGAAGTGATCAGGAAGTGATCCTGAAACTACTTACGTCCGAGCATAACACAAGAACCGTGTTCACTTTCCGGACTCCGCCGAAAAGAGACCATCACGGCTACACACGCGATTGTTTCATTTTAATTAAGTTTAGTTTCAAGTTCTCTACAACCGGACATTAACAAATTCCCATCTGCCACATAACCGCGGGCATGGCTTTCGAAAGTTCAAACCCTGCAGGGGTGTCCCAACTTAGCCCATCACAAGCTCTCACGGTCAATGAAGGATATTCCTTCTCCCATGAAGACCCGATCAGCCTCGGAATCCCGGTTACAAGACATTTCGACAATGGTAAAACAAGACTAGCAAAGCCGCCTGATGTGTCAACATCCCGATAGGAGTCGCACGTATCTCGTTCTCAGGACACACCGGATAGGTCAAGCTACGAGTAAAACCAGCCCTCAAGTTGCCCCGAGGTGGCCCCGCAGGTTGCCCGATTCGGACCAACACTTAGAGAAGCACTGGCCCCGGGGGGTTAAAATAAAGATGACCCTCGAGTTAATTACTCCCAAGGGAAAAAGGTATAGGTTGTTAGGCAAATGTAAAACCAAGGTTGGGCCTTGCTGGAGGAGTTTTATTCAAAGCGAACTGTCAAGGGGTTCCCATAACACCCAACCGCGTAAGGGACGCAAAATCAAGGAACATAACACCGGTATGACGGAAACTAGGGCGGCAAGAGTGGAACAAAACACCAGGCATAAGCCCGAGCCTTCCATCCTTTACCAAGTATATAGATGCATTAAAGTAAATGTGAGATAATAATGATATCCCAACAATGTCCATGTTCCAACATGGAACAAACTTCATCTTCACCTGCAACTAGCAATGCTATAAGAGGGGCTGAGCAAAAGCGGTAAAATAGCCAAACAACGGTTTGCTAGGAAAGGTGGGTTAGAGGCTTGACATGGCAATATGGGAGGCATGATATAGCAAGTGGTAGGTAGCGCGGCATAGCAATAGAGCGAACAACTAGCAAGCAAAGATAGAAGTGATTTCGAGGGTATGGTCGTCTTGCCTGAGACCCTGCAAGGAGGAAGAACGAGTCCATGAAGAAGACAAACGGACATAGTCGAACGAATCCTCACAACTCCGGAACGAAACCGAAGCGAACGACAGAAGCAACCCGGGAAGAAGCAAACAACATGGTAAACAACCATCACATAAACATGGCATGATGCCCAACCAAGTATGATGCATGTCCGCTTTAATGAGTCATGGCATGGCAAAATGCACAAACAATCCTACAAATTAAGTGGAGCTCAATATGCAACTCCATTGCATATTGACGAAACACCACGTCAATTATTTAGTTCTCTCTCGTTTATGTACCCAACAATATTAAATGTTATTAATGCTGGGGAACGTAGTAATTTCAAAAAAATTCCTACGCACACGCAAGATCATGGTGATGCATAGCAACAAGAGGGGGAGAGTGTGATCTACGTACCCTTGTAGATCGACAACGGAAGCGTTAACTTGGTGATGTAGTCGTACGTCTCCACGGCCCGACCGATCAAGCACCGAAACTACGGCACCTTCGAGTTCTAGCACACGTTCAGCTCGATGACGATCCCCGGACTCCGATCCAGCAAAGTGCCAGGGAAGAGTTCCGTCAGCACGACGTCGTGGTGACGATCTTGATGTTCTACTGTCGCAGGGCTTCGCCTAAGCACCGCTACAATATTATCGAGGACTATGGTGGAAGGGGGCACCGCACACGGCTAAGAATATGATCACGTGGATCAACTTGTGTCTATGGGGTGCCTCTTGCCTCCGTATATAAAGGATCCAAGGTGGGGTGCATCCGGCCCTAGTAGGAGGCGCGCAGGAGGAGTCCTACTCCTACCGGGAGTAGGACTCCCCTCCCTTTCCTTGTCCAAGTAGGAGAGGGGGAAGGAAGGGAGAGAGGAGAGGGGGGGCGCCGCCCCTCCCTCCTTGTCCAATTCGGAATAGGGGGAGAGGGGGCGTGCGGCCTGCCCTGGCAGCCCCTCCTCTTCTCCACTTTAGGCCCATGAGGCCCATTAACCCCCCCCCCCGAGGGGGTTCCGGTAACCCCCCGGTGCTCCGGTTTTATCCAAAACTTCCCCAGAACACTTCCGGTGTCCGAATATAGCCGTCCAATATATCAATCTTTATGTCTCGACCATTTCGAGACTCCTCGTCATGTCCGTGATCACATCCGGGACTCCGAACTAACTTCGGTACATCAAAACTCATAATATAACTGTCATCGAAACCTTAAGCGTGCAGACCCTACGGGTTCGAGAACAATGTAGACATGACCGACACACGTCTCCGGTCAATAACCAATAGCGGAACCTGGATGCTCATATTGGCTCCTACATATTCTACGAAGATCTTTATCGGTCAGACCGCATAACAACATACGTTGTTCCCTTTGTCATCGGTATGTTACTTGCCCGAGATTCGATCGTTGGTATCTCAATACCTAGTTCAATCTCATTACCGGCAAGTCTCTTTACTCGTTCCATAATACATCATCTCGCAACTAACTCATTAGTTGCAATGCTTGCAAGGCTTATGTGATGTGCATTACCAAGAGGGCCCAGAGATACCTCTCCGACAATCGGAGTGACAAATCCTAATCTCCAAATACGCCAACCCAACATGTACCTTTGGAGACACCTGTAGAGCACTTTATAATCACCCAGTTACGTTGTGACGTTTGGTAGCACACAAAGTGTTCCTCCAGCAAACGGGAGTTGCATAATCTCATAGTCATAGGAACATGTATAAGTCATGAAGAAAGCAATAGCAACATACTAAACGATCGGGTGCTAAGCTAATGGAATGGGTCATGTCAATCAGATCATTCACCTAATGATGTGATCCCGTTAATCAAATAACAAATCTTTGTCAATGGTTAGGAAACATAACCATCTTTGATTAACGAGCTAGTAAAGTAGAGGCATACTAGTGACACTCTGTTTGTCTATGTATTCACACATGTATTATGTTTCCGGTTAATACAATTCTAGCATGAATAATAAACATTTATCATGATATAAGGAAATAAATAATAACTTTATTATTGCCTCTAGGGCATATTTCCTTCAGTCTCCCACTTGCACTAGAGTCAATAATCTAGTTCACATCACCATGTGATTTAACACTAATAGTTCACATCTTTATGTGATTAGTTCACATCTTCATGTGACCAACACCCAAAGGGTTTACTAGATTCAGTAATCTAGTTCACATCGCTATGCGATTAACACCCAAAGAGTACTAAGGTGTGATCATGTTTTGCTTGTGAGAGATGTTTAGTCAACGGGTCTGCCACATTCAGATCCGTATGTATTTTGCAAATTTCTATGTCAACAATGCTCTGCACAGAGCTACTCTAGCTAATTGCTCCCACTTTCAATATGTATCCAGATTGAGACTTAGAGTCATCTGGATTAGTGTCAAAACTTGCATCGACGTAACCCTTTACAACGAACCTTTTTGTCACCTCCATAATCGAGAAACATATCCTTATTCCACTAAGGATAATTTTGACCGCTGTCCAGTGATCTACTCCTAGATCACTATTGTACTACCTTGCCAAAATCAGTGTAGGGTATACAATAGATCTGGTACATAGCATGGCATACTTTATAGAACCTATGGCTGAGGCATAGGGAATGACTTTCATTCTCTTTCTATCTTCTGTCGTGGTCGGGTTTTGAGTCTTACTCAATTTCACACCTTGTAACACAGACAAGAACTCTTTCTTTGACTGTTCTATTTTGAACTACTTCAAAATCTTGTCAAGGTATGTACTCATTGAAAAAAACTTATCAAGCGTCTTGATCTATCTCTATAGATCTTGATGTTCAATATGTCAGCAGCTTCACCGAGGTCTTTCTTTGGAAAATTCCTTTCAAACACTCCTTTATGCTTTGCGGAATAATTCTACATTATTTCCGATCAACAATATGTCATTCACATATACTTATCAGAAATGTTGTAGTGCTCCCACTCACTTTCTTGTAAATACAGGCTTCATCGCAAGTCTGTATAAAACTATATGCTTTGATCAACTTATCAAAGCGTATATTCCAACTCCGAGATGCTTGCACCAGTCCATAGATGGATCGCTGGAGCTTGCATATTTTGTTAGCACCTTTAGGATTGACAAAACCTTCTGGTTGCATCATATACAACTCTTCTTTAAATCCATTAAGGAATGTAGTTTTGTTTATCCATTTGCCAGATTTCATAAAAATGCGGCAATTGCTAACATGATTTGGACAGACTTAAGCATCGCTACGAGTGAGAAAGATTCATCATAGTCAACACCTTGAACTTTGTCAAAAAACCTTTTTCAACAAGTCTAGCTTTGTAGATAGTAACACTACTATCAGCGTCCGTCTTCCTCTTGAAGATCCATTTGTTTTCTATGGCTTGCCGATCATCGGGAAAATCCATCAAAGTCCATACTTTGTTCTCATACATGGATCATATCTCAGATTTCATGGCCTCAAACCATTTCGCGGAATCTAGGCTCATCATCGCTTCCTCATAGTTCGCAAGTTCGTCATGGTCTAGTAACATGACTTCTAGAACAGGATTACCGTACCACTCTGGTGCGGATCTCACTCTGGTTTACCTACGAGATTCGGTAGTAACTTGATTTGAAGTTACATGATCATCATCATTAGCTTCCTTACTAATTGATGTAGTAGTCACAAGAACAGATTTCTGTGATGAACTACTTTCCAATAAGGGAGCAGGTACAGTTACCTCATCAAGTTCTACTTTCCTCCCACTCACTTCTTTCGAGAGAAATTCCTTCTCTAGAAAGGATCCATTCAAAGCAACGAATATCTTGCCTTCGGATCTGTGATAGAAGGTGTACCCAACATTTTCTTTTTGGGTATCCTATGAAGACGCACTTCTCCAATTTGGGTTTGAGCTTATCAGGTTGAAATTTTTTCACATAAGCATTGCAACCTCAAACTTTAAGAAACGACAGCTTAGGTTTCTTGCCAAACCATAGTTCATACGGTGTCGTTTCAACGGATTTAGATGGTGCCCTATTTAACATGAATGCAGTTGTCTCTAATGCATAATCCCAAAATGATAGTGGTAGATTGGTAAGAGACATCATAGTTCGCACCATATCTAATAAAGTACGGTTATGACGTTCGGACACACCATTATGCTGTGGTGTTCCAGGTGGCGTGAGTAGTGAAACTATTTCACATTGTTTTTAACTGAAGGCCAAACTCGTAACTCAAATATTTGTCTCCGCGATCAGATCGTAGAAACTTTATTTTCTTGTCACGATGATTTTCCACTTCACTCTGAAATTCTTTGAACTTTTCAAATGTTTCAGACTTATGTTTCATCAAGTAGATATACCCATATCTACTTAAATCATGTGTGAAGGTCAGAAAATAACGATACCTGCCGCGAGCCTTAACACTCATCGGATCGCATACATCAGTATGTATTATTTCCAATAAGTCAGTTGCTCGCTCCATTGTTCCGGAGAACGGAGTCTTAGTCATCTTGCCCATGAGGCATGGTTCACAAGCATCAAGTGATTCATAATCAAGTGATTCCAAAAGCCCATCAGCATGGAGTTTCTTCATGCGCTTTACACCAATATGACCTAAATGGCAGTGCCACAAATAAGTTGCACTATCATTATTAACTTCGCATCTTTTTCACTTCAATATTATGAATATGTGTATCACTATGATCGAGATCCAACAAACCATTTTCATTGGGTGTGTAACCATATAAGGTTTTATTCATGTAAATAGAACAACAATTTATTCTCTTACTTAAATGAATAACCGTATTACAATAAACATGATCAAATCATATTCATGCTCAACGCAAACACCAAATAACACTTATTCAGGTTCAACACTAATCCCGAAAGTATAGGGAGTGTGCGATGATGATCATATCAATCTTGGAACCACTTCCAACACACATCGTCACTTCACCCTTAACTAGTCTCTATTTATTCTGCAATTCCCGTTTTGAGTTACTAATCTTAGCAACTGAACTAGTATCAAATACCGAGGGGTTGCTATAAACACTAGTAAAGTACACATCAATAACATGTATATCAAATATACTTATGTTCACTTTGCCATCCTTCTTATCTGCCAATCACTTGGGGTAGTTCCGCTTCCAGTGACCAGTCCCTTTGCAGTAGAAACACTTAGTCTCAGGCTTAGAACCAGACTTGGGCTTCTTCACTTGAGTAGCAACTTGCTTGCTGTTCTTCTTGAAGTTCCCCTTGTTCCCTCTGCCCTTTTTCTTGAAACTAGTGGTCTTGTCTACCATAAAACTTGATGTTTTTCTCGATTTCTACCTTCGTCAATTTCCGCATTACGAAGAGCTTGGGAATCGTTTCCGTTATCCCTTGCATATCATAGTTCATCACGAAGTTCTACTAACTTGGTGATGGTGACTAGAGAATTATGTCAATCACTATCTTATCTGGAAGATTAACTCCCACTTGATTCAAGCGATTGTAGTATTCAGACAATCTGAGCACATGCTCACTAGTTGAGCGATTCTCCTCCATCTTTTAGCTATAGAACTTGTTGGAGACTTCATATCTCTCAACTCGGGTATTTGCTAGAAATATTAACTTCAACTCCTGGAACATCTCATATGCTCCATGAAGCTCAAAATGTCTTTGAAGTCCCGATTCTAAGCCATTAAGCATGGTGCACTAAACTATCAAGTAGTCATCATATTGAGCTAGCCAAACGTTCATAACGTCTGCATCTGCTCCTACAATAGGTCCGTCACCTAGCGGTGCATCAAGGACATAATTCTTCTATGCAGCAATGAGGATAAACCTCAGATCACGGATCCAATCCGCATCATTGCTACTAACATCTTTCAACACAATTTTCTCTAGGAACATATCAAAATAAACACAAGGAAGCAACAACGTGAGCTATTGATCTACAACATAATTTGCAAAATACTACCAGGACTAAGTTCATGATAAATTTAAGTTCAATTAATCATATTACTTAAGAACTCCCACTTAGATAGACATCCCTCTAATCCTCTAAGTGATTACGTGATCCAAATCAACTAAACCATGTCCGATCATCACGTGAGATGGAGTAGTTTCATTGGTGAACATCGCTATGTTGATCATATCTGCTATATGATTCACGCTCGACCTTTCGGTCTCCGTGTTCCGAGGCCATATCTGTATATGCTTGGCTCGTCAAGTATAACCTGAGTATTCTGCGTGTGCAACTGTTTTGCACCCGTTGTATTTGAACATAGAGCCTATCACACTCGATCATCACGTGGTGTCTCAGCACAAAGAACTTTCGCAATGGTGCATACTCAGGGAGAACACTTCTTGATAATTAGTGAGAGATCATCTTATAATGCTACCGTCAATCAAAGCAAGATAAGATGCATAAAAGATAAACATCACATGCAATCAATATAAGTGATATGATATGGCCATCATCATCTTGTGCTTGTGATCTCCATCTTCAAAGCACCGTCGTGATCACCATCGTCACCGGCGCGACACCTTGATCTCCATCGTATCATCGTTGTCGTCTCGCCAATCTTATGCTTCCACGACTATCGCTACCGCTTAGTGATAAAGTAAAGCATTACAGCGCGATTACATTGCATACAATAAAGCGACAACCATATGGCTCCTGCCAGTTGCCGATAACTCGGTTAAAAAACATGATCATCTCATACAATAAAAATTTAGCATCATGTCTTGACCATATCACATCACAACATGCCCTGCAAAAACAAGTTAGACGTCCTCTACTTTGTTGTTGCAAGTTTTACGTGGCTGCTACGGGCTTAAGCAAGAACCAATCTTACCTACGCATCAAAACCACAACGATAGTTTGTCAAGTTGGTGCTATTTTAACCTTCGCAAGGACCGAGCGTAGCCACACTCGGTTCAACTAAAGTTGGAGAAACTGTCACCCGCAAGCCATCTATGTGCAAAGCACGTCGGGAGAACTGGTCTCACATAAGCGTACGCGTAATGTCGGTTCGGGTCGCTTCGTCCAACAATACCGCCGAACCAAAGTATGACATGCTGGTAAGCAGTATGACTTATATCGCCCACAACTCACTTGTGTTCTACTCGTGCATATAACATCAACACATAAAACCTAGGCTCTGATACCACTATTGGGGAACGTAGTAATTTCAAAAAAATTCCTACGCACACGTAAGATCATGGTGATGCATAGCAACGAGAGGGGGAGAGTGTAATCTATGTACCCTTGTAGATCGACAACGGAAGCGTTAACTTGGTTGATGTAGTCGTATGTCTCCACGGCCCGACCGATCAAGCACCGAAACTACGGCACCTTCGAGTTCTAGCACACGTTCAGCTCGATGACGATCCCCGGACTCCGATCCAGCAAAGTGTCAGGGAAGAGTTCCGTCAGCACGACGGCTTGGTGACGATCTTGATGTTCTACTGTCGCAGGGCTTCGCCTAAGCACCGCTACAATATTATCGAGGACTATGGTGGAAGGGGGCACCGCACACGGCTAAGAATATGATCACGTGGATCAACTTGTGTCTATGGGGTGCCTCTTGCCTCCGTATATAAAGGATCCAAGGGGGGGTGCGGCCGGCCCTAGTAGGAGGCGCGCAGGAGGAGTCCTACTCCTACCGGGAGTAGGACTCCCCTCCCTTTCCTTGTCCAAGTAGGAGAGGGGGAAGGAAGGGAGAGAGGACAGGGGGGCGCCGCCCCTCCCTCCTTGTCCAATTCGGACTAGGGGGAGAGGGGGCGCGCGGCCTGCCCTGGCAGCCCCTCCTCTTCTCCACTTTAGGCCCATGAGGCCCATTAACCCCCCGGGGGGGTTCCGGTAACCCCCCGGTGCTCCGGTTTTATCCGAAACTTCCCCGGAACACTTCCGGTGTCCGAATATAGCCGTCCAATATATCAATCTTTATGTCTCAACCATTTCGAGACTCCTCGTCATGTCCGTGATCACATCCGGGACTCCGAACTAACTTCGGTACATCAAAACTCATAAACTCATAATATAACTGTCATCGAAACCTTAAGCGTGCGGACCCTACGGGTTCGAGAACAATGTAGACATGACCGAGACACGTCTCCGGTCAATAACCAATAGCGGAACCTGGATGCTCATATTGGCTCCTACATATTCTATGAAGATCTTTATCGGTCAGACTGCATAACAACATACGTTGTTCCCTTTGTCATCGGTATGTTACTTGCCCGAGATTCGATCGTCGGTATCTCAATACCTAGTTCAATCTCGTTACCGGCAAGTCTCTTTACTTGTTCCATAATACATCATCTCGCAACTAACTCATTAGTTGCAATACTTGCAAGGCTTATGTGATGTGCATCACCGAGAGGGCCCAGAGATACCTCTCCGACAATCGGAGTGACAAATCCTAATCTTGAAATACGCCAACCCAACATGTACCTTTGGAGACACCTGTAGAGCACCTTTATAATCACCCAGTTACGTTGTGACATTTGGTAGCACACAAAGTGTTCCTCCAGCAAACGGGAGTTGCATAATCTCATAGTCATAGGAACATGTATAAGTCATGAAGAAAGCAATAGCAACATACTAAACGATCGGGTGCTAAGCTAATGGAATGGGTCATGTCAATCAGATCATTCACCTAATGATGTGATCCCATTAATCAAATAACAACTCTTTGTCCATGGTTAGGAAACATAACCATCTTTGATTAACGAGCTAGTCAAGTAGAGGCATACTAGTGACACTCTGTTTGTCTATGTATTCACACATGTATTATGTTTCCGGTTAATACAATTCTAGCATGAATAATAAAAATTTATCATGATATAAGGAAATAAATAATAACTTTATTATTGCCTCTAGGGCATATTTCCTTCAATTAAACATGGCAAGAGGTGAGGCATAGTAAACTACCTATCTAGGCAAGTTTAAATGAGGTTGGAACAACAAGCAACAAGTCCGGAAAATCCTCATGTGCATATTTATAGATTTGGTACTGTTCTACCCTAAACACAATTTTAAAGTTATTAAACATGCAAAGTATGGCACCATGTTAAACTAGGCATTTTTCTACCCCATTTACATATAAAGTTTGTTAAGTTTGGAGCTACGGTTATTTAGTTATGAAATAAAGCATTTTAGCATGGCATAGGAGCAAATTAATGCAAAAAGTAGTTTAAACATTTTTAACATAGATGAAAGTGAAAAAATATTAATCTACACAAAATTCTAAGCATTTTTCATATTTAAAACATTTTAATCCGAAGCACGGTTTGAAAGTTATTATATGCATGAACAGCAGGGGGTTTTCTGCAAAACTGCTCTCTCTGGAAAATAGGGAAAACGTTCTGTGGGAAAAAAACATGAGACGGGTCGTATCTGTTGGCCCAACAGAGCATAGAGGGTTTGGGGTGGCTGTTCACATTGGCCATGGGCCGTTCGGTGGAGGAGGGAGACCGGCAGGGCGCTGGGCCTTTCCAGCAGTAGGCCGGCTGTAGCACTGCACGTGCGGTCGACCTGGTCAACGCGCGGCCGACGCGCTGGAGTGGCTCGAGGCAGGGGCGTCTTCCTCCTGCTTGACTTCAGAAGCAAAGGCGGGGCAGGGAGCCTGCAGCGGCGCGAGGAGGGACTTGGCGCGGCGCTGGAGAAGATGCAGGCTGGATCGAGCGGCCACGCTGGACCTTGGTCAACGCAACCACGAGAGGAGGCAGGGGATCAAAGCTGATGTGCCTCCTTCACCTGCTTTCCACGAGCTAGGCAGGGGATCAAAGCTGATGCGCCTTCTTGTATTCTACCGCTAAAAATTTCAGATGCAGGCTGGATCGAGCGGCCACGCTGGACCTTGGTCAACGCAACCACGAGAGGAGGCAGGGGATCAAACCACGAGATAGCGCCATCGGGTCTGGCGAGCGGAGGTCGGGGATGGCTTCTTCTGGCGAGATATGAGGCCATGGCTGCTGGCAAGGAAGCTTCTCCCTGTCCGGCAAGGCGATAGGAGCACAGGGACGACGGGTCTCGACGGTGGAGAGGTGCAGAGCGGCGCTCGAGCAGCAAGGCAGCAGGACTTGCGGGGATGAATCAGGTGAGGCTGTAGATGGTCATGGAGGTCGGGAACGGGCGCGGCGACGGTGAGGATCTCTCCGACGAGGCAGGGCCAGGTCCAGTGGTAGGGGCTTCTGAAAGGGCATGTAGCCCCTAAGTGTGGTTTTGGTAATTAAATGACAATTGAAAGGATCTATATGGTTGACTAGAGGGGGGTGAATAGGCAACTAACAATTTTTAGCTTTTCTTTAGTAATTTAAACTTTGCATCAAAGTAGGTTGTCTAGATATGCAACTAGATGAGCAACCTATATGATGCAACACAAATAGGAACACAAGCAAGCAACATATATGAAACAAATAAGCTACACAAGTAAAGGCACAAGATAACCAAAAGTGGAGACGGTGGAGACGAGGATGTGTTGCCAAAGTTCCTTCCCTTTGAGAGGAAGTACGTCTCCGTTGGAGCGGTGTGGAGGCACAATGCTCCCCAAGAAGCCACTAGAGCCACCGTAATCTCCTCACGCCCTCACACAATGCGAGATGCCATGATTCCACTATTAGTGCCCTTGGAGGCGGCGACCGAACCTTTACAAACAAGGTTGGGGCAATCTCCACAACTCAATTGGAGGCTCCCAACGACACCACGAAGCTTCACCACAATGGACTATGGCTTTGCGGTGACCTCAACCGTCTAGGATGCTCAAACACCCAAGAGTAACAAGATCCGCAAGGGATTAGTAGGGGGATCAAATATCTCTTGGTGGAAGTGTAGATCGGGGCCTTCTCAACCAGTCCCGAGCAAATCAACAAGTTTGGTTGGCTAGGGAGTGAGATCGGGCGAAAATGGAGCTTGGAGCAATAATGGAGCTTTAATGGTGGAAGAGGTGAGTCAACGGGGAAGAAGGAGACCCTTTATATAGTGTGTGGAAAAGATCCAACCGTTACCCACCAACCAGCCCGCGGCCAGCGGTACTACCACGCCTGGCCAGCGGTACTACTGCAAGGCCGCGCGGTACTATTGCTTGCAACCAAGCGGTATTACCGCACGGCAGTGCGGTACAACCGTACCGTCCCACGGTACTGCCGCTACCCTAGCACAGAAACAGACGCAAGCTAGGGGCGGTACTTCCGCACGCGCGCTACTACCGCGCCCCCCATGCGGTACTACCGCAAGGCAAAAGTCCCAGCCAGGGGGAAGGGGAACTTCCGTGCCTACTTCCGCAAATAAACGGAAGTAGCAAAAACCCGACACAGTAGTACAGCCGAGGGGCGGTACTACTGCCTGACCGCATAGCGCGGTACTACCGCACGGCGAAAGCGGTACTACCGCGGCAGGTGCGGATGTAAAAAATTACATCCGCTCCAACTACCGCAAGGGGGAGGCACTAGCCTGGTGGGGAGCGGTAGTGCGGCTCCAGGGGAGTGGTACTACCGTGAGCACCAGCGGTACTACCGCGCCACCGCGCGGTACTACCGTTGATCCAGGAGCAGTACTACCGCAACCACAACAGCAGCCAGTCAAAGGAGGCAGGAAAAATGGAGGAAGCTCCAAGGAAGAAGGAGGGGATAAAAGGAGACGTGTACGTGATGATTCCACCCAAACCTTTCCAACGCGGACCCCCTCTTAATAGTACGGCTTTCCTACGACTCAAATCCACCAAAAAGAAACGTAGAAAAGACGCCGTCTTCGTCAGTCTTTGAGGGGCACCCAATCGTCTTGTGCCTAGCAGAGAAGTGTCTGGAAAACTCATGGCACATGATTAGTCCGCAAATGCGTTGTCATCAATCATCAAAACACTTAGGGATAAATATGTCCTTACAATCTCCCCTTTTTGGTGGATTGATGACAAAACGGGATTTGCACAAGGAAAAATACTATTAAGTAAAAGCAAACCCCTCCTCTCTATAATATAGACGGGCTCCCCCTAAATGTGTGCCACCTAGATGAGCACGAAAACTAGGAACAGAGCTCCCCCTATATTATAGAGACAAGACAAATTTATCACTAGACAAGATAGTACAAACATAAGATAACTAAGATAGATAGAGTGCATATGTCTTACACCATATGGAGGATATGTCTTGAAGGCACAAACCGAACAAAAGCAAACGAGGCAAACGAGGTCCAAACGACAAAGCAAACAAACACACCAAGCACGACACAACGCAAATCCCTACACTCTCTCCCCCTTTGGCATCGAGGCGCCAAAAAGGCACAGAGGACACCTACACACACGGGGTGGCTCAGGCAGCCCACTGATCCTCGTGCTCCTCGTCAGACTCAGCGGCGGGGATAGTCTCCTCGATGTCATCCTCTGAACTGGTCCACTTGTAGCCCTGCTTTGACATCCAGGCAGCCTCAGGTGTGATGACGTCCTCAGACCCGCCAGACACATCCTCTCCAAAGAGCCTCATCACCTTCTTGTCATGGCGGCAACTCTCCTTGTCAGTCATGTGAGCCCTGTACTGTCCCTTTGCCTGCATGCAGAAGAGAGACTTCATCTTGTCCTTCATCTTCTTGGCCCATGACGGCTCAGAGGAAGAAGTGGTGGACCTAGCAGCACGGTCCCCAGCAGCAGTCTCAGCAGCAGCAGCCTCCCCCTCACCAGCGGCCCTCCTAGCAGAAGATGCCTTAGCACGAGTAGTGGTGTTGGCCCAGTTGGGCTTGACGCGGAGGCTGATGGACTCATGGCGAATCCAGTTTGGAGCAAGGAACTCATCACCTGGATACGTCTTCTCCCAAGTGGTGGAGAGCAGCAGAAACAGGTACGGTCCATAGATAGGTACCTTGCGAGTGAACACCGCAAACCGAAGCTCACACCACATGATGTGAGAGACATCAAGTGGCTGAGTCTGAGAAGTATGTGCCTCTGCACACAAGAGCAACATGTCCACTAGATATGCATGAACCTTGTCCTTGTCGCCAATGCGTGGGAACAGAGTGTTGCGGAAGATGCGATGCATGATATCCAGAAAGGAGTTCAACACCCAAGATGACTTCCCATTGGGGAGTACCTTCTTAACAAGGAAGGGCTGAAGCTGGTTCTTGTTGGCAGTCTCAGAGTTGGCATGGGGGCGAACGCCAACGGGGGTGTGAAGCCTGTCATCAGGAATGTATAGCAGATCCATGAACTCTTTCCATGTAGCAGATAGCTGACGGCCATTGGTCATCCAGGTCATCCTCCGCTCCTCCCCGGGATGAAAGTTCACTGAGGCAAAGAACTAACAGATAAGCTCAGGGTCATAGTCAAGGTGAAAGGAGATCACCGGCTCAATAGCAAACTGCTCCACCAAGTCCAGAGCCTCTCCAAAATAGTCACGAAACTTGTCTTTCCGCAGGTGATGCATGTCTATCCACTTGACATCCATGAAGGTATTCTGCTTGTTCTTGATCACATCCAGATAGATGAGAGCCTGTTGCTTGGTCCAGAACAACTCGGTGCCTCTGAGGATAGCCCGAGGATTCACATAGGGATTGATCTTCCGGCGCTCGACATACTCAGTGGTTGAAATCTCGTCCATGCCCTTAGCCGGTTCCTTTTGCTTGCTGGCAGTGGTCTTGACATTGCGCTTGGGGGCATTGGAGCCCTCTGGGGCTTCATCTTGGGGGTTGCACAGACGCTTGGAGCCAGTGTCACGACTGGGATTGGAACGGCAAGAGCCACCACCTGAGACACAGAACGCAAAAACACCCACAACAGCCAAGAGAGATTAATGCAAAGACCACAACAAAGCAAGTGAAACAAGTAGAAAGCACACATGATAAATGCCTAGAGAGAGATTTGATCCCTACGGTAGTACTGCCAAGAGCTGCGGAGCTAAGAGAGTAGTACGGCTCTTAGACGCGGTAGTACCGTGCAAGATCACGGTAGTAACAGGTGTAGGAGCGGTAGTACGACCTTAGCGCCGCGGCCGGCGCGGTAGTACCGCGTCTGCAGAGCGGTAGTACTGCACGGTGCGGTAGTACCGCACCTGACGGGCGGTAGTACCGCAAGAGCGGTAGTACCGCACAACGGGCACGGTAGTACCGCACCGCGTCAGATCTGAACTGGTTCAAATCTGAGAAAGCCCGCGAAACCACGGCGGTACTACGGTTGGACAAAGCTACCACAAGACAGCATATCAAGTATGTTTCCTACGCATCACGACTCTCCTACATCCTACTCTTGCATAGATTTGGCCTAAAATCTCAAGAACGACAAGTTTCTCCCCAAAATCCTAGAAGCAAGAGAACAGCCAAGAAAAAGAGGGATTTGGGGAAAAATCTTGGTCCATGGCAGGAGGAAATGGTGGGGAACGATCCCACCGGTCGGAATCCGAGGAGAGTGGCCGGAGACGGAGATCCGGCGAGGGCCTCCGGCGCCGTTCTTGAGACGGAGAGACGTGGAGAGAGAGAGAGAGACAATGAATGGGTATGGGGAGTTGGAACTCCCCTGCCCGAGTCATAACCCCCACGCGCCCTTGACGGCGCGGTAGTACTGTGCCCAGACACGGTAGTACCGCACGGTGCAGTACTTCCGAAGTACCGCACCAGAGCGGTAGTACCATGCTGTGGCGCGGTAGTACCGTGCCTCCCAAAGCGATAGTTGTAAGTGCATCTAGTGCCACCCCTAGTTGGTTTTGGACTATTGACGACAAACCTAGTTGAGGGACTAATGTGTTTGTGAGAATTGCAGGATAACACAGGTAGAAGTCCCTCATTGATTCGGTTTTACTACCAGAGATGACCCCTAAAAATGTATGAAGACATTGAAGCCAAAGGTGGTATATGAAGATATTCACATTGAAGACTATGACAAAAGAAGACACGTTATGAAGCCTATGGAGCTCGAAGACTTAGATATTTCGTAGTTCTTTTTCTTTTGTGTTGAGTCATAGGAACCACCGTACTGTTAAGTGGGGTCCAGGAGAACCAGTCAGAATGACTGAAGTGATGCCTAAACCAAAAACCTATGTCTTTGAGTGAAGACAATGAGAGCGAATCTTGTCCAGAGTCGGACAAGTCAGCTTTGCTTGTAGCCCAAGTAAAGTTGCCATGAGAGTTTGAAATCTGACCGTTGAGACACGTGTCAGTTCCTTAGTGACCCAGGGTCATTTCGGACAAATCAGGTCGGGTTGCCAAGTGGCTATAAATAGCCCACCCCCTACAACCATAAACGGTTGGTTGCTCAGATTTCAGTGCACGGCTTTTGTCGTTTGGGAGCAACCCACCTCGAAGCCTTTGAGAGAAAATTCCTAGCGAGGAGAAAAGCCCTAGCCACCCAGAGCCAGAGAACATTGGGCATCACTTAAGTCTTCTTGTCTGTGTGATCTGAAGACTTATTACACTTGAGGACTGTGAATCCTCCAGACGGTTAGGCGTCATGTTCAGAGCATCCAAGAGACATTGTGGATTGCTAATGAACGAAGTCTGTGAAGGTTTGGGAGTCTACCTTGAAGACTTACCAGAGTGATTCGGCGAGGACTATGTGACCTTAGCTCAAGGAGAATACGGTGAGGACTTGGTGTCCTGAGCTGTGTGTTCAGGACTGGGTGTCCGGGACTGTGTGTCCTAAGGTTTAAATACCTAGCCGCTCCAACCAGACGTACAGTTGTCACAGCAACTGGAACTGGTCCAACACATCATGTCTTCAACGAGTCACCGGTTTCATCTTCACTTCCTTTTTCTTACTGTTACTCATTGTGAAGCCATTGCATGCTTGCTCTATCTTTTGTCTTCACAACGTGAATGTATGATCTGTTTGGCTTCATAACTTCTTCCTACCTGATCCTTATTACACTGCAGCTATTTGTCTTTGTGCTTTCACTCTATTGAATACTTGACCATGGCTTGCCTAGTGTAATCTAACTTCCGCTGCATAGTAATAGGCAAAATCTTCGTTGTTTGTCTTCATAACTCCCATGTTTTGAAGACTTCCATAAAAATCGCCTATTCACCCCCCCTCTAGTCGATATAACGCACTTTCAATTGGTATCAGAGCGAGGTGCTCCCTTGTTCTGTGTGATTCGGTTTAACCACCTGGAGTTTTAGCTATATCGACTGCAGGGATAATCAAAGTCTCCGCTGCGTGCCCCGTCTTCGATGGAACTGAATATCCCTACTGGAAGAATAAGATGCGCATGCATCTTGAAGCCATTGATGTCGACCTATGGTATGTCGTCGAGAACGGCATTCCCAAGGCTGGAGAAGGTGTCACTGCTACTGATGTCAAGAAGTTCACTCAACTGGACTCTACTGCCAAAAATATCATCTGTGGTCATCTGACAAAAGGACAGTATGGCCGTGTGAGTGCTTTGAAGACATCCAAGCTGGTCTGGGACTGGCTCTCCAAGGTCAATGAAGGCATCTCAACCCAGAGAGATCAGAGAATCAGTGTTCTTCGCAACCTCTTCAACCGCTTCAAGCGAAATGACAATGAGAATGTCCAGCACACATTTGACCGGCTCACTGACATCACAAATGAACTTCAAGCCCTCGGCGCCACTGAGATCACCAAACATGAAATCGTCAAGACGCTTCTGAGATCAGTTGATAGTTCGTTTGACATCCTAGCCCTGATGATTCAAGAATGTCCTGATTTCAAGACACTCGATCCGTCTGACATACTTGAGAGGCTCAACACACATGAGTTCCAGCTTTCTGAGAAAAGAGATATCTACGGTCCAAACTATGGGCGAACTCGTGCCTTGAAGGCAAAAGCTGTTTCCTCATCTGAAGAAGAATCTGACAGCAGTTCTGATGATCCTGAAGACATTGGAAGGGAACTTGCAATGCTAGTGAAGAAGTTCCAAAAAGTCACCAAGAAGAAAGGCTTCAGAAAATCTTCACGATCAAGCTCAAGGAATGATGAAGCTTCTGCTCATGACTACAAGAAGAAAACATGTCACAAGTGCAAGAAAACTAGACACTTCATCTCTGAGTGTCCACAGTGGGACAATGAGAGCAGAAGGAAGAAGAAGAGCAAGGAATATGATTCTGACGACAAGAAGAAGAAGAAATACTCAAAGTCTTCTTCCAAGTCTTCCTCAAAGTCTTCATCACACAAGAAGAGCTCATCTGGCAAGGCACGTGCGTTTGTTGGGAAGGAAATGGATTCAGAGGAGGAGTCCGCTTCTGAGGAGGCAGAGGTGGAATCTGAGGAGGAGTCTGATTCTGGCATTGTGAGTCTGGCTACAGCATACGTCGCCAAGTCCATCTTCAACACTGAAGACAATGACTTCATCACCGACACTGATGCAAATGACAAGAATGACTCCACTCCTACCTACTGCTTCATGGCATGCGGTGCCAAGGTAAACACACGCACTACTCGCTATCAAACATCTAGTGACGATGACTCTGACTGTGATTCAAACCCCAGCTACAAAACACTTGCTAAAATTGCAACTGAACAACAGAAAGCTATGGAACATATTCAAAAACTGTTAGACAGAAGCGATGATCTGTTGGGTGCTGAAATGACTCGATCTGAATCCTTAATTGAAGACATAAAAAATCTTCATGTTAAGTATCAGGAACTTGAAGATCGTCTAGATACTCTCTCAACAACTCATGAAAAGCTTTCCTATGATTATATTCAAAGGAAGCAAGAACTTGAGAGATTGAGAGAGGCTCATGAAGATCTTCAAAAGGAAAACGAATCACTTCGCGCCGAATAGATCAGTTCCGCTCAGGAAGGATTTGAACCACCATGTCTTAAATGCATTGAGCGTGATAATGCTACTTCTGTTGCTGAATGTTCCACTGCTACTGTTGTTGCAATATCTTCAACTGTTGATGTGGTAACTAACCCCTCTGCTGAGGATACCACTGCTATTGCTGATGAGAATGCTAGGTTGAAGACATTGCTTGAAACAGGGATGTACAAAAGTCTTAAAGGACATCAGACATTATGTGATGTCCTC
The DNA here is from genome assembly GCF_018294505.1 of Triticum aestivum. Lineage (NCBI taxonomy): Eukaryota > Viridiplantae > Streptophyta > Magnoliopsida > Poales > Poaceae > Triticum > Triticum aestivum. Next base: position 126,129,748 of record NC_057800.1, on the reverse strand, counting down.
AAGAAGCAGATTCTGAACCGAAACCCTAGGAAAGAGGGTGTTGGGTTCGTAAGGAAAATAAATGCAGATGGCTCTTACTGGAAACCTGAGCAGTACCCCAAAACCACATGGGTTTCTGCAAAGGAACCTTCAGCGGATCCATCCAATTTATCTGGCTTCACATGTGCTAACCCCATTATTATTGATGAATCCTTTGATGCAAACTATAAAATGTTTAAGAATCAGAATGGTGAAGTGTTTGCCAGGTACATTGGTACTAACTGCAGGAATGGACCGCCTATGAAGAAGATCTAGGTTCCAAAAAAGTGTCTAGAAAATCTTCATGTGAATGTCTTCATGACACCTCACTTGAAGAAGACAAACCTCAGACCAAAGGCTTCATACGGTCCAAAGGCTTTATACAAACAGAGGACTCACCTGAGTCACACTAACGCAAATGTTTTGCAGGGAAACCATACTCAGGCATATGAATATGAGAGCGGTTCATCGAACCATCATGTTCATATGACCAAAAATTATTCTGCTTATTCCTATGAGTATTATTGTCCACCTGCAAGATTGTTTGCTAAGGCTTCAAAGCCAAAATTCTCAGATGCTACACTTAGACTTATTGCTTCTAAGCCACCCTTGAAGATGTGGGTGGTTAAGAAAGCTTAACTCTCTTTTGCAGGGAAAGGTCTCCAGCAGAAAAACAAAATCTTCTGACGCTATTGCTGGGGACCTTAAAAATCTTGTAGGGCGCAAGATAAATGCCCGAATGGCATCATTATGTACTTCGTTCCTGAATCGCATGCTACTCTCCCTATTAGTCCCAATCTGGATCTAAGTTTTCATAACCCACTGGTTCGTCAAATGTTTTTGCTTCACAATTCTCTTCGTGAAGCCTATCCCCCTAACTGCACTGTAGGGTACGACACCAGCGTCTTCAAAGTCTTTAGAATGGATTATTGACAGTGGGTGTACAAATCACATGACTGGCAAAAGAAGCCTTCTTATGGACTCAACCTTACGTCCATCCGACAAGAGCCACATCACATTTGCTGACACTGGTAAAAGTAAGGTATTGGGTCTAGGTAGAGTTGCAATCTCAAAGGATCAACACATGGATAAAGTCATGCTTGTTGAATCCCTTGGCTTCAACTTAATGTCTGTCTCAATGCTTTGCGATTTGAACATGATCGTAATGTTTGGAAAATATTGTTGCCTAGTACTAATGGAATCTGACAAGTCTCTAGTGTTTGAAGGGTATCGAAAAGATGATCTGTACGTGGTAGATTTCTCAGCAGGGCCACAACTTGCAGTATGTCTTCTTGCAAAAGCTTCAGAATGCTGGCTTTGGCATCGGAGGCTTGGGCATGCTGGCATGAGGAACCTCCACACCCTTGCGAAGAAGAAGCATGTCATAGGCATCGAGGGCGTCAAGTTCAAGAAAGATCACTTATGCGGTGCCTGTGAAGCAGGGAAGATGACAAGAGCAAAACATCCTTCGAAGACAATCATGACTACTACTCAACCCTTCGAACTGCTCCACATGGATCTTTTCGGCCCCACTCACTACTCAACTTTTACTACTACTGCTTGCCTCTATGGCTTCGTCATTGTTGATGATTACTCTAGATATACTTGGGTGCACATAATCCTTTACAAGACTGAAGTGCAGGATGTCTTCAGACGCTTTGCCAATCGTGCTATGAACAATTTTGGCGCCAAGATAAAACACATCAGAAGTGACAATGGCACTGAATTCAAGAATACTGGCCTTGATACATATCTTGATAACTTGGGCATCTCACATGAATTCTCAGCTCCGTACACGCCACAGCAGAATGGCATCGTCGAACGCAAGAACAGAACACTCATTGAGATGGCCAGAACAATGCTAGATGAATACAAGACTCCAAGAAAATTCTGGACTGAAGCCATTGACACTGCATGCTATACAATCAATCGTGTTTATCTTCACAAGCTTCTGAACAAGACATCTTATGAACTCCTAACTGGCAAGAAGCCAAATGTCAGTTACTTCAGAGTATTTGGCGCAAGGTGCTGGATCAAGGACCCACACCACACCTCAAAGTTTGCACCAAAAGCACATGAGGGCTTTATGCTTGGATATGGAAAGGATTCGCACTCCTACAGAGTCTTCAATCTCTTTCATTACAAAGTGGTTGAAACAGTGGATGTGTGGTTCGATGAGACAAATGGTTCACAAAGAGAGCAACTACCAAATGTGCTAGATGAGATTCCAGCTAGTGAATCAATCAAGCTAATGGGAACTGGAGAGATTATACCTTTTGAAGCTCATCCTGAAGAAGAACTTATCATCTCAGCACCTGATCAACATGAAGACAATGCTCAGCCTGAAGACATTCCTCCCAACAACAACACAGATCAGCAAGAGCAAAGTCTTCGCCCTGTACATCCTTGTGTTGCCAATGAAGTGAAGATTGACAGAATAATTGACAGCATCAATGCACCTGGTCCACTCACTCGTTCAAGGGCAACTCAGCTAGCAAATTTCTGTGGGCACTTCGCATTCGTCTCAATATCAGAACCCAAGAAAGTTGAAGAAGCCTTCATGGAACCTGAATGGATTCAAGCTATGCAAGAAGAGCTTCAACAGTTTGAGCTGAATAATGTATGGGAACTGGTTAAGCGTCCTGATCCACGGAAGCACAACATAATAGGCACCAAATGGATATACCGCAACAAACAAGATGAGCATGGTCAAGTTGTCAGAAACAAAGCTCGTCTCGTTGCTCAAGGATATACTCATGTGGAAGGCATTGACTTCGATGAAACATTTGCTCCCGTGGCTAGGCTTGAAGCCATACGCATTCTGCTGGCCTATGCAAATCATCATAACATACTTCTATATCAAATGGATGTGAAAAGTGCCTTTCTCAATGGCAAGATTGAAGAAAAAGTGTATGTTGCACAACCGCCTGGCTTTGAAAATCCAAAACATCCTGACATGGTATACAAGCTCAACAAGGCACTGTATGGCCTCAAACAAGCCCCTAGGGCCTGGTATGACACTCTCAAATACTTCCTGAAGATCAAAGGCTTCATACCTGGTTCCCTGGATCCCACTCTTTTCACGAAGACATATGATGGTGAACTATTTGTGTGCCAAATATATGTGGATGACATTATCTTCGGCTGCACCAATCAGAAGTACAGTGAAGAGTTTGGATATATGATGCAAGAGCAATATCAGATGTCCATGATGGGGGAGCTGAAGTTCTTCCTTGGTCTTCAAATACGACAACAACGCAATGGCATCTTCATATCTCAAGAGAAGTATCTCAAAGATTGCCTGAAGAAGTTCGGTATGCAAGACTGCAAAGGCTTCACAACACCAATGCCAGCCAAACATCATCTAGGTCCTGACGACAATGGTAAAGAGTTCGATCAAAAGGTATACCGCTCCATGATTGGTTCTTTGCTTTATTTATGTGCATCTAGGCCAGATATTATGCTTAGTGTTTGCATGTGTGCTCGATTTCAAGCGGCACCAAAGGAGTCGCATCACTTAGCTGTGAAGCGAATTCTTCGATATTTGGCTCACACCCCAACTCTAGGATTATGGTATCCAAAGGGCTCAGAGTTTGATTTGGTTGGATTTTCGGATGCTGATTATGCTGGTGACAAAGTTGATCGCAAGTCTACATCAGGCACATGTCACTTTGTGGGACGATCACTTGTATGTTGGTCTTCAAAGAAGCAGAATTGTGTATCTCTCTCCACTGCTGAATCTGAATACATTGCTGCTGGATCTTGCTGCGCTCAGCTTCTGTGGATGAAGCAAACACTCAAGGATTATGGCATTCATCTGAAGCAAGTACCACTTTACTGCGACAACGAAAGTGCCATCAAGATTGCCAACAACCCAGTTCAGCACTCGAAGACAAAGCACATTGAAATTCGTCATCACTTTCTCAGAGATCATGTTGTGAAGGAAGACATTGATATCATACACGTCAACACTGAAGAACAATTGGCAGATATCTTCACCAAGCCCTTGGATGAGAAGAGATTTTGCAAGTTACGGTGTGAGCTAAATATCCTGGAATCCTCAAATGTCCTGTGATCAGGCACACATCCTAACACTTATGCATATGATGACTTAGATGTGCAACGCACAAAGTAAAGTATATCTTCAATCAATGAAGACATACATTCTAAGTGTGAATACATTAATGTGGAATTTGACTTCGGAGCGCCACGATAATTGTGCGTCGTGTCTGGGTCTAATACTTCCTATACGGTGGGTAACACCACCACCAAACGTTCTATTTTGAAGTGTTTCACTCATGGCGTTACCTTGCAATATCTTCACATTTGGTTTGGCTTTGAACTCAACATGTCTTCATGATTATCTTCACTACGTTGATTATATAGATGTATACATACTAGTGTTCTGTCCTCTACAGCATATACTTATAGCTATGTCTTCTTGGTTGAATCTTTTGAACTAAGTGAATGTGATCGGACCCTAATCTCTCTATGCTTTCTATCTCAAATTCTATCTCTCCAAGTCATATGCATTCTATTGAAACTGTCGAATGTCTTCACTGCGTCCTTGTCAACAGAAGATATAGAGACAACCATAAAGTCCGTTTTCAATGCTCATTCCTCCACATAAAATCCGGAGAAGCAGGAACGACCGCCCGACAATCCAGGCGTGCGTGGGACGTGGAACAAACCCCAAACTTCCGCAAACAGGCCACGCGTTCCTCAGATGCGAATCACCAGGGGCACCTGTGTAATAGCACAGTGCCACCCCTGTGCCTATAAATTTACACTTACCACGGTCATTATCTCCTTCTTCCACCCTCGCACGAACCCTAGCGCACCGCTAGCTCTCGACGACGCCGGCGACGAAGCGCCTTGCTGCCGCAACCTCTCCGACGCCGTCCTCACGCCGACCGCGGACATCATTCTCTCCGTCGTCGCCGTAGGTGTCTTCCGTCGCCAAGTTAGGGCACGGAGGACTGAACTGCTCGGCATCATCTCCCACTTCCGTCTAGCAGTTCCAAGTGTGGTAAATAAAACTTCTTTTTACAGCCCCTTTTGATCTCATGGTTCTGTCACTTTCTACCATAAGAAGTTTATCTTCACACAAGTTAGATCTCTCAATCTGCATCTCATAACATGCCTAGTATATTCACTTGTGCTTCATGAAGTAGTTAGATTCCTCACTTGTACTGATCTGTGGGTTCGTACAAATCCGGTTCCAACTTCTTATCTATGAGTGAATGTCTTCGCACAATGAGGTCAATGTCTTCTAAACTGATTAATCTTCAAAACCTTCTGAGAATGCATATGACATCTTCCCCTTCCCTCGCACCTTAATGCTGTCACAGGTACATGTCCGTGGGAGAATCCTTTGGTTCTCGTAGTCTGCATTCATTTGCAGAATTCCTACAGCATCACATAAATTCTCCTGAAGCCAATTCCTGTTGGTCCAGCAAAAGAAAGCCTTTGAAGCCTTTGAAAGTTTTGAAGCCTTTCAAGTTAAAGTTTATGGCTTCAGAAGCAGCAGCAAGGAAGGGGGGCAGACAGTGACGTGAAGGAACTTCCAAAGATCTGCCTGAAGACCTGGCAGAAATGTATAAAACAGATCCTGAAGAGAATTATGGGCAGCGCAAGACCCGAATCCAATGGATTAGACGCTATTGGGCTGAACAATGGTTCAAATACCGCTTCACAACCCAAGAGTATGCTAAGAAAAGTGCCATCAAAAGACCGTGGGGAGACATCTTATACAAAAACCTTGTACCCAGGTCCAGAGATGAAGCTATTGCCCAAAGCTTCTATCCATGCATGGTTCGTGGGCCACAGCCTGATGATGCACATCCGTCGTCACTACTCTGGTGTCATGACGACAATCTATTCAAGCGCAACTTCCAGTTTGCCCAACAATTAGCGAAGCAGAACAAGCAGAAGTTGGGGTTAGACTTCAACCCTGGTCCCTCAGCACCAAGGGCAGATGGCACACGCTACGCAGAACCCAATATCATCGGTCCGTATGCCAATCTTGAGGGCCTCATCACCCGCATCTTAGTCCAAGGGACTGCCATGAATGACCCTCCAGCTGACTCTGAGTCTGATGAAGCTCCTGCTATACCGAAGCCAAAGCAGTCGAAGAAGCCAAAAGCTTCAAAGCCAGCCCCTTCATCAAAAATCTCAAGGGCGAAGCCATTGCCAACTGCACCTCCTGAAGACAGTGTGCAGTCTGAAGACGTATCCCGCGTCTCCAAGCCCCAGAAGGCCAAGGTGCCTCAGCCACACACTGGCAAAGAGCTCACAGCTGCTGCCATTCTGCGCAGCGAAGTCATTGATCTGTCAAGTGATGAAGATCTTGGAGATGATGCTCTAGAGCAGCTCATCAAGAGCAAAGAAGAAGCTGAAATCTTCAACAATTTGCCTCTCTTTGATGTCGCCATCATCCACAACTTCATTGACGAATGGTTTGCCACACCAAACATCAGCTTCGAAGATCTGCAGCTGCCTGTTGGCCTCAGCGTCGCCTTCCAAGGTGCAATTGCTTCAGAACTTGCCATTGCCCAGCGCATTGTTGAACTGAAGCAGAAAATTGATCATGAAAAGGCTCAGTTCAAGAAGAATATGGCCAAGCTCAGCGTGCAAGAAGTGAAGACCTTCAAGACTATGTTGCATGAGCTCAAGGAAAATTTTCTAAAGAAGCATGCAGAAGCTCCGGGCTCACGTGAGCGGATGAAGTCTCTGGCTGAAAGATGTGTACAAGCCTACAATGAGGCTGAGAAGCGCAAGGCACTTGGGCGTCCTGGCATCGACCCCAAGATGGCCGCGGAGAAGAAGAAGAAGCCTACTATGGCTGAACCAGAGGCACCTAGGCAAGAAGCAGTTCCAATTGTCTTCCCAACTGCAACGACTGGCTTGAAGCCAAAGAGCCGGTCAACAGCTTTAGAGCTCAAGAAGACAAGAACTGATGAGGCTGAAGCCAGGAAGAGGAAAAGCTCTGAAGCCTCTCCTACTGCCCCCAGCAAGAAGAAGCGAAAGATCAAGAAATCTCGGGCTGCTCCCACAGAGCCCTTGATAGTTGAACCTATCTCTATGGTTCACCCCAACGCAGAACGACAACTGACAGTTCATGAGCCTGCTTCCACAGAGGCTCCTGAAGCTGAAGACATACCAGCAGCCGACCCCATTGCTGCTGAAGACATTGGTCATCAGGACAATCTACAAGATGATGCAGCCCTTCCTCAGTATGAACAAAGCGAGCTCATCAGCATTGGTCGTCCTCTGACGCCAATTGCACAAGATGTGTCATGGGCGGATCGCCCTCAAGAGGAAGAAGACAATGAGGCCCAGCCCACTCCAACCCCACAGGCGTCGTCTGCATTCCACAGGCTTCGCAAAGGTCCAAGGCCTCAAGTCTATGCTGAAGACATTCCGGCTGCATGAGCCGCAGAAGACGCACCACAAGAGCCTACTCCTATGCTCCACCAAGAAGCAGTTCTCCAAGAGAACGTGCTTGTGACTGACCCTCCAGCTAGTCAAGCGGAGGCTGAAAATGTTGAGGCTGCCACAACCAACACTGAAGCCAATGTGGAGCCCTCCCCACCAAAAGCTTCAGCAGACAGCGAAGCTACTGATCCAGACACTTCTGTTCCTGAGTCTGCTACAGGTCCTCAATTTGATTACCATGTTGAGCACAGGCCTCATGTCCAGAAGCCAGTCCCAAGGCTGCCAAGGTTCCCAGGTCATGCATCAGCACCTGGCTCCTTTGACATCAATAGCTTCAAGGCAGACAATACGTTCTTCAACAGCTCCAAGAACCCCTATTCAAGGGAAAGGATTTCATCACATAGGTTCTGGAGCTATCCTCAGCGCAGCTACTATTCATGCATCCTATACAATTCTATGCCACCCTACACATCAAAGGATACAACAGAGATCCGAAGACTTGGGCCCTGGAGTGGATGACCGGCAATGTCCATCACAAAGCCAATGCATTCGATATCATTGAGCTCACCGGCCTGCCCACTCCTGGCGAACTCTTCGAGGAAGGCTGTCCACTACACACTGAAGCTCTTGAGAGCATATTCCAGAGGCCTGAACCAAATATGAGTCAGATGCTCTCCATGGTGAAGCCATTGCCCCACGATGCTCCTTATCCAACAGAGTTCTTCATTGAAGACTTTGAGTACCTGCCCAGAACCATCTATCACATTATCCGGCGGACTCTCTGGCCTATTAAAGGGCACTCTCCAAATGCCAAGATCGAGGGTGCAATGAAGACTCTAATATTCTGTATCCTTCATGGCAAATGCTTCAACGCACAGGATTTCTTCATACGCCAACTCGCTGCATCAGGCTCAGATCTGTTTGGTTTAAAGTTATATGCTCCTTGGGTAATGAGACTGATCAAGCTTCACTCTGCGATCTCATATCAGCCCTCAGCCCGCAACCATCGGATCTTCTTGCCAGATGTGGATACCTCTGCTGAAGCTATATATCCTGAGCCTGCCAAGCAACCTTTGAGTCTTCAGAATGCAGAACACCAGAGCTTCACTCAAAAAGATGAAGGTGTTGAAGCCATCTCCAGGGTGTATCCTTTGGCTGGCACTACACGTGCGCCACACCCTGCTTCAACTGAAGCCACCGATAGTGCAACTGCTTCCAGACCCAAGAAGCGCGCTCGTGTTCTCAATAACCGAGAGCTTCTTGTGGCCCTTCATCAAAAACAAGATAGGCATCACGACTGGCTAAAGCGTCAGATGAAAAGCCTCTTGGTGGATGTTAATCGTCTTCGAAATCTTGCCACCAAGAATGCTTTCGTCACTCATGAAACCTGTCGTCGTACATGGAAAGGGCTATCAATGATGTGTACTGGAGCTGAACTTGAAGAGGATGGCTTCACTGAGCGATTCAAGTTTGACACCACACCTCCTAGAAGGGCTGTGATGCACAACACACCATCACTTGAAGACTCTGAGTTTTCTTCATCTGCTGCCACAGTCACTGCCAGAATCATTGATGAAGAAGACGATGCTACATCACCGCCACCTACTTCAGCACCTCCAAGCTCTTCTGCACCGCCAAACACCTCCAACGACCCTGCTGCTCCTGGGCACGAGTAGACACTCTATGTCTTCAAACCTTTTTGGTCCTTGCTGACAAAAGGGGGAGAAGCATATGGGTTGATAGTCTTCAAGCGGGTCCATATGGGCGGGTGCTTTATGTTTTGCTATATTTTGCTTCGTGCTTACAACTCTCGTTTTTGCTTCATTTGGTTCTTTGAGTTGTAACACTAAAACTCGATGGTCGTCTGCTACTTGTTTGCCACCCTGTTTGCGAAGATAAATTCCGCATGTGCGACAATAAATTCCGCACTTATCTCATTCTGCAGACGTCCATTTTCCATTATGCATGTCATTATCTTCATATACTTTCACATGCATAGTGGATTGTCATCATAAGCTGAATTGGATCTCCACAATTAGAACCTTCCATGTGCATTTGCATTCCAAAAGCAAATTAACTTATATGCACATCTTCAGGGGGAGCCCTTGAAACTTATGAAGACAATTCCTTATCCTTTACAATTTCACAGACTATATTCCCCGTTGAAAACTTCAACTAGTTTGTCATCAATCACCAAAAAGGGGGAGATTGTAAGTGCATCTAGTGCCACCCCTAGTTGGTTTTGGAGTATTGACGACAAACCTAGTTGAGGGACTAATGTGTTTGTGAGAATTGCAGGATAACACAGGTAGAAGTCCCTCATTGATTCAGTTTTACTACCAGAGATGACCCCTAAAAATGTATGAAGACATTGAAGCCAAAGGTGGTATATGAAGATATTCACATTGAAGACTATGACAAAAGAAGACACGTTATGAAGCCTATGGAGCTCGAAGACTTAGATCTTTCGTAGTTCTTTTTCTTTTGTGTTGAGTCATAGGAACCACCGTACTATTAAGTGGGGTCTAGGAGAACCAGTCAGAATGACTGAAGTGATGCCTAAACCAAAAACCTATGTCTTCGAGTGAAGACAATGAGAGCGAATCTTGTCCAGAGCCGGACAAGTCAGCTTTGCTTGTAGCCCAAGTAAAGTTGCCATGAGAGTTTGAAATCTGACCGTTGAGACACGTGTCAGTTCCTTAGTGACCCAGGGTCATTTCGGACAAATCAGGTCGGGTTGCCAAGTGGCTATAAATAGCCCACCCCCTACAACCATAAATGGTTGGCTGCTCAGATTTCAGTGCACGGCTTTTGTCGCTTGAGAGCAACCCACCTCGAAGCCTTTGAGAGAAAATTCCTAGCGAGGAGAAAAGCCCTAGCCACCCAGAGCTAGAGAACATTGGGCATCACTTAAGTCTTCTTGTCTGTGTGATCTGAAGACTTATTACACTTGAGGACTGTGAATCCTCCAGACGGTTAGGCATCGCGTTCAGAGCATCCAAGAGACATTGTGGATTGCCAGTGAACGAAGTCTGTGAAGGTTTGGGAGTCTACCTTGAAGACTTACCAGAGTGATTGGGCGAGGACTATGTGACCTTAGCTCAAGGAGAATACGGTGAGGACTTGGTATCCTGAGCTGCGTGTTCAGGACTGTGTGTCCGGGACTGTGTGTCCTAAGGTTTAAATACCTAGCCTCTCCAACCAGACGTACAGTTGTCACAGCAACTAGAACTGGTCCAACACATCATTGTCTTCAACGAGTCACCGGTTTCATCTTCACTTCCTTTTTCTTACTGTTACTCATTGTGAAGCCATTGCATGCTTGCTCTATCTTTTGTCTTCACAACGTGAATGTATGATCTGTTTGGCTTCATAACTTCTTTCTACCTGATCCTTATTACACTGCAGTTGTTTGTCTTTGTGCTTTCACTCTATTGAATACTTGACCATGGCTTGCCTAGTGTAATCTAACTTCCGCTGCATAGTAATAGGCAAAATCTTCGCTGTTTGTCTTCATAACTCCCACGTTTTGAAGACTTCCATAAAAATCGCCTATTCACCCCCCCCCCCTCCTCTAGTCGATATAACGCACTTTCAGTAGTACCGCGCCCAGACGCGGTAGTACCATGGGCTCAAGAAGATACACGTTTCGAGCACGAAAAACTGGATCTTTGCACAAACCACTCCGAGCCAACACGACACCACAAGACCACACAACACACAAAACCAGAAAGGCACACGACAAACGAACCAACCACGAGACACCACCTCTCCAAAAGAGAGGGCGGTGGCCGTAGCCACCTATGTTTGAGTCAATTGGTATGGCACCGTGAAGAATTATCCTTGGGTCCATGACCAAAACTCGTCTTTGAAGCACAAGTACCATCAAAGATGGCTAATGTGAAAGACTTGATTGATTTATGCATAATGGGGGGAGGAAGAGTTCATTGAGAGAACATCACTCCCCCTATGTCCATGCCTACATCTAAATAGGACAACACGTTGAGTATGGTGGGGTGTGCAAGTGTTCAAGCAACATTGCTCGAATCGATGATATTTAGCTCATGCCTTAACTCGTGAAATCTTGCTTCATCCAAGGGCTTCGTGAAGATATCTGCAAGGTTATCATGAGTGTTGACGTAGTTGAGCTCGATCTCTCCTCGCCTAATGTGATCCCGGATGAAGTGATACCGGATCACAATATGCTTCGTCTTGAAGTGTTGCACCGGGTTGAGAGAGATCTTGATGGCACTTTCATTGTCACACCAAAGAGGCACTTTGTCACAAGTGACACCATAATCCTTTAAAGTTTGCCTCATCCATAAGAGTTGTGCACAACAACTACCGGCCACCACATACTCCGCTTCGGTGGACGAGAGAGACACACAGCTTTGCTTTTTGGAAGACCAACTTACCAAAGAGCAACCAAGGAATTGGCACCCTCCGGAAGTGGACTTCCTATCCACTTTGTCTCCCGCCCAATCAGAATCCGAGTACCCTACAAGCTTGAAGTTTGATCCTCTTGGGTACCATAAGCCAAAGTTTGGGGTATGAGCCAAATATCGAAAGATTCATTTGACCGCCACATAGTGACTTTCCTTGGGTGCGGCTTGAAACCGTGCACAAATTCCCACACTCAACATGATGTTCGGTCTAGATGCACAAAGGTAAAGCAAGGATCCAATCATGGAACGATATACCTTTTGATCCACCACTTTACCATTGGGATCTAAGTAAAGTTGGCACTTGGTGGGCATTGGAGTGGAAACCGGCTTGACGTCACTTAGCTTGAATCTCTTGAGCATGTCTTGAGTGTATTTGGATTGATTGATGAAGGTTCCTTCTCTTCTTTGCTTCACTTTGAACCCTAGAAAGAACTTCAACTCTCCCATGGGGGACATCTCGAACTTTGAGGTCATGAGAGCGGCAAATTCCTCATTGAAAGCTTTGTTAGGAGAACCAAAGATAATATCATCAACATATAATTGGCACACAAACAACTCCCCTTTGACCTTCTTAGTAAAAAGAGTGGGGTCGATTAACCCAACTTCAAAACCACGGTCTTGTAACAACTCGGTAAGGTGGTCATACCACGCACGTGGGGCTTGTTTAAGGCCATAGAGTGCCTTATCGAGTTGATACACATGATCGGGAAAGTAGGGATCCTCGAACCCGGGGGGTTGCTTGACGTAAACCAATTCATTAATGGGACCATTAAGAAAAGCACTCTTCACATCCATTTGTTGTAACTTAAAGTTATGATGAGAAGCATATGCAATCAACATGCGAATGGATTCAAGACGAGCAACGGGAGCAAAGGTTTCACCGTAGTCGATACCCTCGACTTGGGAGTAGCCTTGTGCTACCAAACGAGCCTTGTTGCGAATGATAATCCCATGGGCATCTTGCTTGTTCTTGAATATCCACTTGGTTCCAATGACATTGTGGTTCCCCGTTGGCCTTGGCACCAATCTCCACACTTTTTTGCGCTCGAAGTTGTTGAGTTCTTCGTGCATGGCATTGAGCCAATCCAGATCTTCTAGCGCCTCATAGACCTTGTGGGGTTCCACACAAGAGACAAACGCGTGATGCTCACAATAATTTGCTAATTGTCTACGAGTGCTTACCCCCTTTCTTAAGCTTCCAAGCACATTCGTCATGAGATGATCCTTGGTGGAGAGCTTGGAAGCAACCTTGGCGGCACGACGCTCTAATTCCTCCTCGGTGGTGAGTTCAGGAGCGGTTACTTGATCATATTGAGCGTCGTCATGAACTTGTTCTTGATCTTGAACTTGCTCGGGGGAGAGAACTTGACCTTGGGCATCACTTGGTGTGTCCACACCGTCTTGAGTATGATCTTGACCTTGGTCTTGTTCATGAGGTTGAGGGCCTTCACTTTGTTCTTCGGAAGCATGTGGGCCTTGGGTTGGTGATGGCTCCACTTGAGTGGAGCATTGTCCTTCTCCTTCGGCCACAAGGGGTTCCTCAATGGGTAGGATGAAACCAAAACCCATTCTTCTTATGGCTTGAGGAGGAATTTCATCACCTACATCACAAGTGCCACTTTGCTCCACTTGGGAGCCGTTATTCTCATCAAACTCCACATTACACGTATCCTCAATAAGTCCCGTGGATTTATTGAGGACACGGTAAGCATGAGAGTTTGTAGCATAACCAACAAATATGCCCTCATAAGCTCTAGCCTCAAATTTAGACAACCGAACACCTTTCTTGAGAATGAAACACTTACACCCGAATACCTGGAAGTACTTGAGGTTGGGCTTGTTACCGGTGAGTATTTCATATGGAGTCTTGTTCAAGCCCTTGCGGAGGTAGAGCCGACTTGATGCATGACATGCGGTGTTGATGGCTTCGGCCCAAAAGTTGTACGAAGACTTGAACTCCGCCATCATGGTCCTTGCTGCATCCAACAACGTCCGGTTCTTCCTCTTCGCAACACCGTTTTGTTGAGGGGTGTAGGGTGCGGAATATTGATGCTTGATTCCCTCGTCACTAAGAAACTCATCCAAGGTGTAGTTCTTGAACTCGGTGCCATTGTCACTTCTTATTGTCAAGATCTTTGCATTGTGTTGACGTTGTGCTTCATTTGCAAAGTCAATGACGGTTTGTTGGGTCTCGCTCTTCCTCTTGAAGAAATACACCCACGTGTACCTTGAGTAGTCATCCACAATCACCAAGCAATACTTCCTACCTCCAAGACTATCGAAGGATGGAGGCCCAAAGAGATCCATGTGAAGGAGCTCCAAAGGCCTCTTTGAATAAATGATAGTCGTGGGAGGGTGAGCCCTCTCATGTAGCTTTCCTTCGATACAGGCACTGCAAGCACGATCTTTAGCAAAACTAACATTCGTTAGTCCACAGACATGGTCCCCCTTGAGGAGACTTTGCAAACATCTCATATTGACATGGGCTAAACGGCGATGCCAAAGCCATCCCACATCAACTTTAGCCATTAGGCATGTCGCGGTCTTAGTGGGTCGCTCCGAAAAGTTAATCACATATAGACCGTTCTCGACATGCCCAACAAAGGCTACTTTAAGAGTCTTGCTCCACAAGAGGGCCACGGTATCGATATCAAAGAAAATGGCAAAGCCCATGATAGCAAGTTGACGAACGGAAAGTAAATTGTATGCAAGGGACTCAACAAGCATGACCTTCTAAATCATGAGATCATGAGAGATGACCACCTTGCCAAGTCCCAATACCTTAGAAGATGAGGCGTCACCCCACTCGACATTGGTGGGCATAGATGGAACCTTGTGCACGTCCACCACCAAGTCCTTGCTTCCGGTCATATGATTTGTAGCTCTGCTATCGAGCAACCATGATCCCCCACCGGAAGCAAACACCTACAAGAGATCAATGCTTGGTTTTAGGTACCCATTTTGTAATGGGTCCTTTGATGTTAGTAACAAGGGTTTTTGGAACCCAAATAGACCATTCAATGTATTCATGAAGAGAACCAACAAATTTGGCATAAACTTGCCCATCACTAGCACGGCATAACACATAAGAAGGGTTAAAATCGCCGTCTTTGTTGAGAGGGATGGCATTGCCCTTCTTGACATTGTTCTTCTTCTTCTTCTCCTCAGGGGCACTCTCTTCCTCCCTCACAAAAGTTTGCATGAGGGGAGGAGGTCGTTTGGTCTTGTCATTCTTCTTCTTGTTCTTGGAGTCGGGCACGTACCCAACCCCTTCCTTGGCCACACCTCCCTTTTGGTTGATCAAGAGATCGTTGAGGTTCTTCTTGCCTTGTATGCAAGTCGCAAGACCTCTCTCAAGTTGCTCCTTTAACTTCGCGTTTTCCTCAACAAGATGTATATGCTCACAGCACGGGTTAGTAGCATTTGCATTATCAATTAAAACCATATGAGGAAAAGTTGCTTTCTCCTTAGTTAGCTTCACTTGGAGTTGATCATGAGACTCCTTGAGACTAGCGTGAACACCCTTCAAGGCCTTGTGGGCCTTGTCAAGTATATCAAACTCCTCTTTGAGTCTAGCAAGATCAACCCCGAGTTTGGCCTTCTCGGAATTTAGCACACGAGAAACAATGAGGGCATGATCACAATCTTTCTTTAACTTAGCATGATCAACGTTGTGTGACTTCTCAAGAGCCAAACGAAGACCACGCTCTTCCTCAAGAGCATTGGAAAGACCCGAAATCTCATTGGCATAGTCACGACTATGCCCTTCCATCTTAGAGATGGTGTCTTCGTGAGCCTCGATCATGTCATTGGCCTCACCCAGTTGTTCCAAGAGAGCAACAAAGTGCTTCTTGGATTTTCCCTTGAGTTTGCCCATAAAGGCCTCAAACTCGTTAGCCTCCACATTAGCTCCCTCAAGTTCATTAATGTTATCCGTTGGGGAAGGATGATTAATGATGGTAGTTTTGATGTTGGAGGTTACCTTGTTGGTGGCTTTAGCCATGAGGCACTTGGCGGTGATGCTCTTGTTGTGTGAGTCGAAGAGAGACACCCGTGATGTTGTTGCAATGGCAACGGAGGCCATGGCAACCGACTCATCATCTTCATCATCATCATCATCCTCATTGTACTCTTCTTGCACAACCAAAGCCTTGCGAGGAGTCTTCTTGGTGAAGTTGTTCTTGTTGGGGAACGACTTGGCCTTGTCCTTTCGGATGAGTTTGCCACCATTGTCTTCCCTCTTCTCATACGGGCATTCCGCAACGAAATGACTCACGTTGCCGCAATTGTAGCAAGTCCTTACACGTTGATTGCCCCTTGTGCCACTCGAGTTGTTTTTGCTAAAATTGGGCCTCGAGTTTTTCTTGCTCCAAAATTGCCTTGAAGCAAGTGCCATGTGTTCATGATATGCATACTTCGTATCTTTGGGGTTGCTCTCCTCTTCTTCCTCTTCTTCTTCTTCCACGGTGAGCTTCGCCTTCAATGCAAGGTTAGGCTTCTTTGCCCATTGAGAACGGAGCACCGCATTGTCGGCGGTCTTGTCCAAAATGTTCATGGCCACAAACTCATCCAACACTTCGCTTAAGGTCAAAGTGTGGAAGTCTGGTCTTTGACGAATGACGGAAGACATGGCCTTGTGGTAGGGCATCATTGCCTTGAGGAACTTGCGCTTGATCCAATTGTCATCCGTGTCATTGCTCCCGTGATCTCGTAGTGAGACCGCAAGTTTGGTTACTCTCCGATAAAGCTCACGAGGTTCTTCATCTTCCTTCATTGCAAACTCATCGGCCTCATCTTGTACCACTTCATAGTTGGAGCGTTGAATGCTTGCGCTTCCCCGGTAGAGAGACACGACACAATGCCATGCATCTTTGGCCAAGGCGAAGGGACGAAGATGAGGTAGGTCTTCGGGTGCAATTGCATCTTGAATGATGAAGAGAGCATTCTCATTGAATTGATTGTCCGCGGCTTCTCGAGGAGTGAAGTTGCTTGGATCATGTGGATAGAAACCTTCTTCAATGATTCTCCAAAGGTTAGTGTTCACATGATTTAAATGACGTTTAGAGCGGTAAACCCAAGAATCAAAATCCTCATTTTTCACAATCTTAGGGGGAGGACCGGCATGATTCAAATGAGTGGAAGGAACCGGTCCACCATAAACAAGTGGTGGTTCCACATGGGCAAAGATGCCGGTGCCATTCTTGCCACTAGAAGAAGGAGCCTTTTCACTACTAGCTTCCCCCTTGTCGGGGATAGCATCCGACACCTTGATGGCGGGATCACCCACTTTCAACGGTGCGGTGGATAGTTTAAGCCCCTCAAGAAATTTAGTAAACATGCTTTCAACTTCGGTCGTCATGGAGGTTTTCAATGTCTCCAAGGCCACATTGAACTCCTCACGAGAGACCGAAGTTCCCCCATCGCCCGTAGACGAGATAGGATTCACACCGGAGTGTTCCTACGCACCGTCTATGGTATCAACCATACTCTTTGGACGGTAAAGTCCTTAATAAAGAGATGAGGCTCTGATACCAATTGAAAGGATCGATATGGTTGAATAGAGGGGGGTGAATAGGCAACTAACAATTTTTAGCTTTTCTTTAGCAATTTAAACTTTGCATCAAAGTAGGTTGTCTAGATATGCAACTAGATGAGCAACCTATATGATGCAACATGAATAGGAACACAAGCAAGCAAGATATATGAAACAAATAAGCTACACAAGTAAAGGCACGAGATAACCAAAAGTGGAGACGGTGGAGACGAGGATGTGTTGCCGAAGTTCCTTCCCTTTGAGAGGAAGTACGTCTCCGTTGGAGTGGTGTGAGGCACAATGCTCCCCAAGAAGCCACTAGAGCCACCGTAATCTCCTCACGCCCTCACACAATGCGAGATGCCGTGATTCCACTATTGGTGCCCTTGGAGGCGGCGACCGAACCTTTACAAACGAGGTTGGGGCAATCTCCACAACTCAATTGGAGGCTCCCAACGACACCACAGAGCTTCACCACAATGGACTATGGCTTCGCGGTGACCTCAACCGTCTAGGATGCTCAAACACCCAAGAGTAACAAGATCCGCAAGGGATTAGTAGGGGGGAATCGAATATCTCTTGGTGGAGGTGTAGATCGGGGCCTTCTCAACCACTACCGAGCAAATCAACAAGTTCGTTTTGCTAGGGAGTGAGATCGGGCGAAAATGGAGCTTGGAGCAATAATGGAGCTTTAATGGTGGAAGAGGTGACTCAACGGGGAAGTAGGAGACCCTTTATATAGTGTGTGGAAAAGATCCAACCGTTACCCACCAACCAGCCCGCGGCCAGCGGTACTACCGTGCCTGGCCAGCGGTACTACCGCAAGGACGCGCGGTACTACTGCTTGCAACCAAACGGTACTACCGCACGGCAGTGCGGTACAACCGTACTATCCCACGGTACTGCCGCGACCCCAGCACAGAAACAGACGCAAGCTGGGGGCGGTACTTCCGCACGCGCGGTACTACCGCGCCCCCCATGCGGTACTACCGCAAGGCAAAAGTCCCAGCCAGGGGGAAGGGGAACTTCCGTGCCTACTTCCGCAAATAAACGGAAGTAGCAAAAACCCGACACAGTAGTACAACCGAGGGGCGGTACTACTGCCTGACCTCATAGCGTGGTACTACCGCACGGCGAAAGCGGTATGTAACGCCCTCAATGCGGCTATATCTCCCACGTGTCGAAGCACGACTTAGAGGCATAACCGCATTGAAAGCAATGTCGCAAGTGAGGTAATCTTCACACAACCCATGTAATACATAAGGGAAAGAGATACATAGTTGGCTTACAATCGCCACTTCACACAATTACATGAATAAAGCATTACATCATCCAGATACAATCAAGGTCCGACTACGGAACCAAAATAAAAGAAGAACCCTAGATGCGACAAAGGTCCCCGATCGACCCCAACTGGGCTCCACTACTGATCAACTAGAACGAAACAACACAAAGGGCAAGATCTTCATCGAGCTCCTCCTTGAGCTTGGTTGCGTCATCTGCACGGTAACATAGGCACCTACAAACTGGTTTTGGAAGTATCTGTGAGCCACGGGGACTCAGCAATCTCGCACCCGCGAGATCAAGACTATTTAAGCTTATAGGAAGGATGGAGTAATGAGGTGGAGCTGCAGCATGCGACTAGCATATATGGTGGCTACAATCGCAAAAGAGAGCGAGAAGAGAGGGCAAAGCACGGTCGATAAAAGTATGATCAAGAAGTGATCCTATAGCAACCTACGTCAAGCATAACTCCAACACCGTGTTCACTTCCCGGACTCCGCCGAGAAGAGACCATCACGGTTACACACGCGGTTGATGTATTTTAAATAAGGTCAACTTCGGGTTTTCTACAACCGGACGTTAACAAATTCCCATCTGCCCATAACCGTGGGCACGGCTTTCGAAAGTTCAAATCCCTGCAGGGGTGTCCCAACTTAGCCCATGACAAGCTCTCACGGTCAACGAAGGAATAGACCTCCACCCGAGACGTTCCGATCAGACTCGGTATCCCGGTACAACAAGACATTTCGACAGGGTAAAACTAAACCAGCAACACCGCCCGAATGTGCCGACAAATCCCGATAGGAGCTGCACATATCTCTTTCTCAGGGCACACTCAGATAGGTCAAGCTACGAGTAAAACCAACCCTCAAGTTTCCCCGAGGTGGCCCCGCAGGCTGCCCAGTTCGGACCAACACTCAGAGGAGCACTGGCCCGGGGGGGGTAAATAAGATGACCCTTGAGTCTGCAGAACCCAAGGGAAAGAAAAGGCTAGGTGGCAAATGGTAAAACCAACGTTGGGCATTGCTGGAAGAGCTTTACTTAAGGCGAACTGTCAAGGGGTTCCCATTATAGCCCAACCGTGTAAGGAACGCAAAATTCGGGAACATAACACCGATATGACGAAAACTAGGGCAGCAAGAGTGGAACAAAACACCAGGCATAAGGCCGAGCCTTCCACCCTTTACCAAGTATATAGATGCATTAATTAAATAAGATATATTGTGATATCCCAACAAGTAAACATGTTCCAACAAGGAACAACATCTCCATGTTCCAACAAGGAACAAACTTCAATCTTCACCTGCAACTAACAATGCTATAAGAGGGGTTGAGCAAAGCGGTAACATAGCCAATCAATGGTTTGCTAGGACATGGTGGGTTAGAGGTTTGACATGGCAATTTGGGAGGCTGACAAGCAAATGGTAGGCATCGTAGCATTGGCATGGCAAAAGAGCGAGCAAACTAGCATAGCAAAGATAGTAGTGATTTCGAGGGTATGATCATCTTGCCTGAGATCCCGCAAGGAAGAAGAACGAATCCAAGAAGAAGACAAACGGTCGTACACGAACAAATCCTCACAACTCCGGAACGAAACCGAAGCTAACGAGAGAAGCAACCCGGAAAGAAACAAACAACATAGTAAACACACAAGCATAAAGAAGTCATGATGCACAAACAAGTATGATGCATGTCCGGTTTAATGAGGCATGACATAGCAAAGTGCAACAAACAATACTACAAGTTAAGTGGAGCTCAACATGCAACGAGGTGCATGTTGACGGAACAACACATCAATTATTTAGTTATCTCTCGTTTAAGCTACTCAACAATATTAACTGTTGTTAAACATGGCAAGAGGTGAAGCATAATATAAACTATACCATCTAAACAATTTAAATGGGGCCGGATATAAAAACAACAAATCCGGTAAATCCCCATATGCATTTAGCAATTTGATGCAACAACAAGTTTAAACATTTTAAATGTTGTTATCATGATGCGGATGACATATACAAGTTTTATGCAATTTTATGAAAATGTTGACATAGAGCATGATAAGGAGCATTTGGTCACCATGGCGGAACGAAAAGGGTGCCACGGCGGCGAAACAAAAATGGTGCCACGGCAACATATCGGTTCCGGTAGCTCACGGAGATACCGGTGCAAAAGGAGGCGTGCGGATGCGTGCATGGATGGTGGGGTGATCCCGGATTCCGGGTGTCCCACATAATGGTGGCATGGCTTACGGCGAACGTGCAAGGAACAATTCGGACATGGTGCAAACACGGGCATCTCATACAACGTGCATTCGGTCCACGGCGGTCGTTTCGGGTTATACCTTCGAAGCGTTCAAACGAGACGGTTCGCATTCGGAGCCGTGTAGAGGAAGTAGGCGTTCACAGGACGTCGTCGGAAGTAGTTGTACACGGTGTCGGTAGAGGAAGTAGTTGTTCTCGCGATGGTAGTGGTTCGAGGTCTTGGCGGGTCATCATGTAGCCGTACATGTTCGTCGTGGTACACCGTTCGTAGAAGTTCGGGCGGCGGTAGTGGTACACGTTTGACGTTTTGTAGTCGAACTTGGCGTTTCCAAGGGGCTCCGAATGTCGTGGTACTTGGCGAAAATTCTCGAAGATGACCTTGACGATCCTGGTTTCGGAGCAGAGGCGAGGCTGGCTGGCTACGACCAGCCTTGCAGCCGCTGCGGCCCACGTGAGCGAGCAGAGGAGGCTCACGCAGGAACTTGGCGGGCGCGGCGAGTCATCGGAGGCCGGGGAAGGGGCTGCAGGGCCGGCTCGGCACGGGGACCTGGCGAGCGTGTGGAGAGGCGAGGACGGGGCGTCGGCGAGGCTCCGGTGGCCGGCTGGCCGGGGCCAGCACGAGGAGACGCGGGTGACGGGGAGGCGCGGCACCGGAAGACTGCTCGGGGATCCGTCAGGCGGGGCCCGCGCCGTGGCGGCGACGGACAGACGAGGAGGCGGGCGAAGAGGAGGTTGGGCGCGCGGCGCGCGGCGCGCGGCCGGTGCTCGAGGGGCTCCTCTCCTCGACGCTCGGCGACAGGGAGTTGGCGAGGAGGAGGCGCGGGGAAGGAAGGCAGCAGGGGCACGACGAAGACTGGCGGCGGCGGCCGGTGCTCAAGGGGCTCCTCCTCGTGGCGCTCGGACCGCATGGAGCTCGGGGTCGCGGGAGAGAGATGGGATCGAGCAGGAGAGGCGATGGGATCGGACGATGGGTGACTGGCGGCGCTGGAAGAGGACGAAGGGAGGGAGAGATGAGGGGATCGGGAAACTAGGGTTAGAGGGGGGCGCTGCTGGGCCTAGGCCTTGGGCCGGTCTGGCTGCGCGGGTGGCTGGGCCGAGCTGCGGTAGCTGGGAGGCCCAGTTGGGCTGGCTTAGGTTGGCCGGGCCTAAGAGGCCGGCTGGGCTGCAAGGCTCTCTTCTCCCTCTCTAAAGAAAATAAAAACAAAACAGAGATAGGAAAGAAAAGAAAGAGGGGTTAGGGGAAGAAGTAGGACATGGGGATAATTTTTTCGGACTCGCAAAAATGAGTTTGTTCCGAGAAAAATAGAAAGGCCATGATTGAAAGATTAAATTCAAACTCATTTGATTTAAATTCAAATGAGTTTGAACTAGGACTTGATGAAAGGAAGGTCCAAAAATGTTCGGATTTTTGGTGGAGCTCCGGAAAATGATGAAATAAATATTGGCAAGGTTGGAGACCAAACTTGAAGCAGAAAAGGAACGAAATTATTTTGTAAGTGTGTTTTGGTGATTCCAAAATAGTGGAATATTTAATATAGCTCCCTAATATTGGAGGATATGTTATAAAGAGAAGTCACCATGTGAGTCCCTCGATTTAAATGGATCGAAAAATCCATACAATTTATTTAGTTGAGGTTTTAAAAAATTAAATGGCATGATGGCATGATGCAATGCAAACGATGCAACAAACAAAACAAATCACACGACGAAACTCGGAGTAGCTGGAAGTCTTCTGGAGCGTCGGTCTCGGGGCGTTACAACACTCCACCACTACAAGAGGATCTCGTCCCGAGATCTAGGATGGCACCGGAGAGAAATGGAAGAGGAAGAGAAGAGGTAAAACTAAGTTGCTTCTTACGACAAACGAGTGAAACCAAAGAACCTTGCGAGGTTGAACAAATTCGAGAAAAGAACACAACGAAGGTGAACGAAGTTGAAAACACTCTGTTAGAAAAGAGGGACAAAGAACATTACGAGAACTTGAAGGTTACAAAGACATGAATCAAGAGTTTAATGGACAAGATAGAATTCGAAACCACTCCGGTTAAAACAAGATGAGAGGGGAAGAATTCGGGCAGTACTACGGTTGAACATGGAAGGAATAGAACATGAACTTGAGAAGATGGGATGTTACTTGATGAAATCAACACACACTGCCTCCGGAACTATTGAAAGAATGGCACAATGGGTAAGAAGGATTTCAGACAGCTCTCTAGTTGAGGAAGGAGGGAAAACTTGATAAGATTAGAGAACTCGAATGAAAACATGACACTCCGGTTAAATGGATAAGCAAGAAAAGAACACGATCCTCACGAATCGAGATGGTGAGTGAAAAGAGCAACGTCACAATGCCTCCGGAAGAAAGAATAGAAGATAGGTCATTGGAATAACAGAATGGAGGGGGAAATGCCAACTTCTGCCACAAATGAGTTTGGAAAGCATCCTTGCAAAGAAGAATTGAACGGAGTTGTTGGAAAATCAACAACGAAAAGCACAAGCTTGTAGTGGGCTTATGGAAAACATCTCAAAATTATGAGGTGACAACTGGCCACTAACGGAAACAATTGCTTGCTTGAGATCAACGAAGAGATGAAAACTTCTTCCACCAAGATGATAAAGAGATAACTTGGATCATTGGCAAGCACCACAAATAGCAACATTCCCAATGGAAGGCTTTTAGGTGAAATATGACACAAGATAACTCCAACGAAGAGTTATGGATTTAAAATACCTCATTTTTTACAACATGTGAATCATGAAACATGAATGGAAATTGTCAAGAATGATATAACACCATCTCAAAAGATAAGGTCGAAAGAATTGCACTTCGGAATGCAAGATGAAGAATGCTTGAACTCCTTAAAAGAATCTCGATGAAAACTTCGAGAAGGAAATAAATCCTTGATGAACCATCATGTAGAACCTCCATGAAGAACTCCGGTAACAAAAAGATGATCCAATGGAAGGAAAAAGAAGTTGAAAACACAAGGTGAAACCTTGTAATGATTTAGATGAATCTCCACAACGAGATAAAGAGAAAACTTGGCACTCCGGTGAAGTAAGATGAACAAATGGAAACAAGAATTTGATGAGCCTCAGGAATAAGGAATTAATCACTTGGATGAACAAGAATAAGAATTATGTTATGCTTATCCTTCACCAATTAAATTGACGACAATCAACGAATTTGGCATACTACTTATTCTCGTAGAAAGGATTAAAAGAGATATAGCGTAAACTTGAGAAGGTCTTCAACGAACCACCGGTAGGATTGGAACAACAAATGAATTGATATGATGAACAAGGAAGAGAGATCTTGAAAGAACCACCGTAAGAATTGAAAATGATCGAAGTAGGGGTGCATCACCGGTAAGAATTAGCAAATGAACGAAGGTGCTTGAGACAAACTAGATACATGAGAACAAAGAGATCAAGAACTGATTAGAGGATATTCGATTAATGCACCGGCAAGATAGGAGAATGATAACTGACGGCTGAGAATGAATAAACCTGAATTGATGGACTCCGGATGACAAACTGAGAAGACTCTTGAATATCTCCTGATGGGTGAAAAAGATTCTCACAATCGAAAACAATTATGAGAAGATGGCAACAAGCTAGCACCATGAATCTTGAAGAGAATAGAGCAAGATTAAAGAGAAACTCTTCTTCGGTCTTCAAATGATGAGAATGACAACGAGAAACACCACCAAGAATTATTGAGGCACACCAGAAGAATCAAAAGCGAAGAGGTTGAGCCAACTATGAAAAGAATTTGAAAGATCTTGGAGAAAAGCATTTGGCTAATGATAACTCATTCTTACGTCAAACTTGGAGAAGAATTTAGGATAGCTCTGGGAAAATAGAAGAGTCAGGTAAGATCCTGGGAAAAGACCTGTGGGTTAGGGCCCACTCAAAAGAACACCGTTGAAAAGATTTAAAAGAGATGTTGCACCGGTTGAATTAAATGACTTGAATGAGATAATAATCTCCAAATAGCTTGAACGGATTGAGAATGGAAACACTAATCTTCTGAGATATCTTGAGCACTCCGAATAAGAATAGAGAGAGATGAACAATTATGAGAGGCACCGGCATGGGATAGCATTTGAACGAGGATACGGATATGGTCAACACCGAAAGCTTGAGGTAAATCCACCGGAGAAGAAAACGAGAATGAAGAGTGATGAACTTGGAGCTCCGTTAGTATCTTCTTGAGAATCACCGGATAAGAACATTGACGGAAAAGAATGGAGAGAATTCCCATCAATAAAAGGATACATGATTAAGATATCTGAGTCCTTGAACAAAAAGGGGTGGGAGGGCGGGAAAAACAAAGGCAACTTGGGGCAGTTGGAATGAACACCGTTGAGAAAAACTTAGAATTGATCTTGCGGATGGGGAGAATGATCGGATCTACTTGAAGAGAGACACACTGGTTGAAAAGGATTGGCAAGACAATCTCGATGATCAAGAAGGATTAGTATTCACATAGCAATATGAGAACACCATTTGGAAAAGGTATGGAATCAACATTTGACTTCGAAGCAACTCGAATACCACAACTCAAAACAAAACAAAGGATTGGCTTGCAAAATAAGCCAGAACAAACATATGATAGAGATTTCATCCGAAGTTTTCGTGGCGGGGCCTACACGGGCTCGAGTGTACAGCACCATCATGTACAAGGCAGTGCACATGACATACGAAGCGTCCCCGAGTCGGCATAGCCAAGGACTCTTTAAGACACAACGAGACCACTGTAAAATCGACCGTGAATAGGCGGACCACTAGACGTCGAACCCCAATTTCATATCATACATCCGTCGGAAAGATATCCTAAGAGCTACTTGAATTCCCACCTATGAAACTCCCGAAATTTTCAGGTTATGCAATCAGGTGTTGGGGATACAGGGGAAGCATAATATCTCACCCAAAACTAACAAATCCTACATCCAGCTGTATCCATCCTTCGACACATAACCAAGAAACCTTCGGAAATCGTCTACCTCAACCTTCGAAAAGCATCCGTTATACAAGTCATGGCAATACTCCCGTACTCACCTCAGTACTGGGTTATCGGGGTTATCTCACCAACAACTGCATAAAAGAGATTTTCGATGTCGGCGTACTAAACTCAGGTATTCCAGAACTGCAACGATAAAATTATGACGACAACACCTCAGAGCTCAACTCCCCGGGACACTTCCACTAAACCCCTGACAGGAGGCACCAAGACAATGTTCTCATCATAAAACCATCGGAACGATTCCAAGATACCCGCGTGATCCTAAATTTTTTTTAATGAAATTTGAGAAGAGAAGAGTCAAAACTCTACGTCAGGATGCCTTACCAGAGCGATGAAGAGACTGGGGAGTAAAAAGAATTCCTAACTCTCCGATATATAATTCCTAAATGACTCAAAACATTTTTCTAGACACAACTCGGCCGCTAAAAACGATCAAGCAGTGGGGCTCCTAAGGTCGGGGAAGGCTCTGATTACCAACTTGTAACGCCCTCGATGCGGCTATATCTCCCACGTGTCGAAGCACGACTTAGAGGCATAACCGCATTGAAAGCAATGTCGCAAGTGAGGTAATCTTCACACAACCCATGTAATACATAAGGGAAAGAGATACATAGTTGGCTTACAATCGCCACTTCACACAATTACATGAATAAAGCATTACATCATCCAGATACAATCAAGGTCCGACTACGGAACCAAAATAAAAGAAGAACCCCAGATGCGACAAAGGTCCCCGATCGACCCCAACTGGGCTCCACTACTGATCAACTAGAACGAAACAACACAAAGGGCAAGATCTTCATTCAGCTCCTCCTTGAGCTTGGTTGCGTCATCTGCACGGTAACATAGGCACCTGCAAACTGGTTTTGGAAGTATCTGTGAGCCACGGGGACTCAGCAATCTCGCACCCGCGAGATCAAGACTATTTAAGCTTATAGGAAGGATGGAGTAATGAGGTGGAGCTGCAGCAAGCGACTAGCATATATGGTGGCTACAATCGCAAAAGAGAGCGAGAAGAGAGGGCAAAGGACGGTCGATAAAAGTATGATCAAGAAGTGATCCTATAGCAACCTACGTCAAGCATAACTCCAACACCGTGTTCACTTCCCGGACTCCGCCGAGAAGAGACCATCACGGTTACACACGCGGTTGATGTATTTTAAATAAGGTCAACTTCGGGTTTTCTACAACCGGACGTTAACAAATTCCCATCTGCTCATAACCGCGGGCACGGCTTTCGAAAGTTCAAATCCCTGCAGGGGTGTCCCAACTTAGCCCATGACAAGCTCTCACGGTCAACGAAGGAATAGACCTCCACCCGAGACGTTCCGATCAGACTCGGTATCCCGGTACAACAAGACATTTCGACAGGGTAAAACTAAACCAGCAACACCGCCCGAATGTGCCGACAAATCCCGATAGGAGCTGCACATATCTCTTTCTCAGGGCACACTCAGATAGGTCAAGCTACGAGTAAAACCAACCCTCAAGTTTCCCCGAGGTGGCCCCGCAGGCTGCCCAGTTCGGACCAACACTCAGAGGAGCACTGGCCCGGGGGGGTTAAATAAGATGACCCTTGAGTCTGCAAAACCCAAGGGGAAGAAAAGGCTAGGTGGCAAATGGTAAAACCAAGGTTGGGCATTGCTGGAAGAGCTTTACTTAAGGCGAACTGTCAAGGGGTTCCCATTATAGCCCAACCGTGTAAGGAATGCAAAATCCGGGAACATAACACCGATATGACGGAAACTAGGGCGGCAAGAGTGGAACAAAACACCAGGCATAAGGCCGAGCCTTCCACCCTTTACCAAGTATATAGATGCATTAATTAAATAAGATATATTGTGATATCCCAACAAGTAAACATGTTCCAACAAGGAACAACATCTCCATGTTCCAACAAGGAACAAACTTCAATCTTCACCTGCAACTAACAATGCTATAAGAGGGGTTGAGCAAAGCGGTAACATAGCCAATCAACGGTTTGCTAGGACATGGTGGGTTAGAGGTTTGACATGGCAATTTGGGAGGCTGACAAGCAAATGGTAGGCATCGTAGCATTGGCATGGCAAAAGAGCGAGCAAACTAGCATAGCAAAGATAGTAGTGATTTCGAGGGTATGATCATCTTGCCTGAGATCCCGCAAGGAAGAAGAACGAATCCAAGAAGAAGACAAACGGTCGTAGACGAACAAATCCTCACAACTCCGGAACGAAACCGAAGCTAACGAGAGAAGCAACCGGGAAAGAAACAAACAACATAGTAAACACACAAGCATAAACAAGTCATGATGCACAAACAAGTATGATGCATGTCCAGTTTAATGAGGCATGACATAGCAAAGTGCAACAAACAATACTACAAGTTAAGTGGAGCTCAACATGCAACGAGGTGCATGTTGACGGAACAACACATCAATTATTTAGTTATCTCTCGTTTGAGCTACTTAACAATATTAACTGTTGTTAAACATGGCAAGAGGTGAAGCATAATATAAACTATACCATCTAAACAATTTAAATGGGGCCGGATATAAAAACAACAAATCCGGTAAATCCCCATATGCATTTAGCAATTTGATGCAACAACAAGTTTAAACATTTTAAATGTTGTTATCATGATGCGGATGACATATACAAGTTTTATGCAATTTTATGAAAATGTTGACATAGAGCATGATAAGGAGCATTTGGTCACCATGGCGGAACGAAAAGGGTGCCACGGCGGCGAAACAAAAATGGTGCCACGGCAACATATCGGTTCCGGTAGCTCACGGAGATACCGGTGCAAAAGGAGGCGTGCGGATGCGTGCATGGATGGTGGGGTGATCCCGGATTCCGGGTGTCCCACATAATGGTGGCATGGCTTACGGCGAACGTGCAAGGAACAATTCAGACATGGTGCAAACACGGGCATCTCATACAACGTGCATTCGGTCCACGGCGGTCGTTTCGGGTTATACCTTCGAAGCGTTCAAACGAGACGGTTCGCATTCGGAGCGGT
The DNA here is from genome assembly GCF_018294505.1 of Triticum aestivum. NCBI lineage: Eukaryota > Viridiplantae > Streptophyta > Magnoliopsida > Poales > Poaceae > Triticum > Triticum aestivum. The sequence continues at coordinate 126,100,741 of NC_057800.1, read as the reverse complement.
GTAGAGGAAGTAGGCGTTCACAGGACGTCGTCGGAAGTAGTTGTACACGGCGTCGGTAGAGGAAGTAGTTGTTCTCGCGATGGTAGTGGTTCGAGGTCTTGGCGGGTCATCATGTAGCCGTACATGTTCGTCGTGGTACACCGTTCGTAGAAGTTCGGGCGGCGGTAGTGGTACACGTTTGACGTTTTGTAGTCGAACTTGACGTTTCCAAGGGGCTCCGAATGTCGTGGTACTTGGCGAAAATTCTCGAAGATGACCTTGACGATCCTGGTTTCGGAGCAGAGGCGAGGCTGGCTGGCTACGACCGGCCTTGCAGCCGCTGCGGCCCACACGAGCGAGCAGAGGAGGCTCACGCAGGAACTTGGCGGGCGCGGCGAGTCATCGGAGGCCGGGGACGGGGCTGCAGGGCTGGCTCGGCACGGGGACCTGGCGAGCGTGTGGAGAGGCGAGGACGGGGCGTCGGCGAGGCTCCGGTGGCCGGCTGGCCGGGGCCAGCGCGAGGAGACGCGGGTGACGGGGAGGCGCGGCGCCGGAAGACTGCTCGGGGATCCGTCAGGCGGGGCCCGCGCCGCGGCGGCGACGGACAGACGAGGAGGCGGGCGAAGAGGAGGTTGGGCGCGCGGCGCGCGGCCGGTGCTCGAGGGGCTCCTCTCCTGGACGCTCGGCGACAGGGAGTTGGTGAGGAGGAGGCGCGGGGAAGGAAGGCAGCAGGGGCACGGCGAAGACTGGCGGCGGCGGCCGGTGCTCAAGGGGCTCCTCCTCGTGGCGCTCAGACCGCGGGGAGCTCGGGGTCACGGGAGAGAGATGGGATCGAGCAGGAGAGGCGATGGGATCGGACGATGGGTGACTGGCGGCGCTGGAAGAGGACTAAGGGAGGGAGAGATGAGGGGATCGGGAAACTAGGGTTAGAGGGGGGCGCTGCTGGGCCTAGGCCTTGGGCCGGTCTGGCTGCGCGGGTGGCTGGGCCGAGCTGCAGTAGCTGGGAGGCCCAGTTGGGCTGGCTTAGGTTGGCCGGGCCTAAGAGGCCGGCTGGGCTGCAAGGCTCTCTTCTCCCTCTCTAAAGAAAATAAAAACAAAACAGAGATAGGAAAGAAAAGAAAGAGGGGTTAGGGGAAGAAGTAGGACATGGGGATAATTTTTCCGGACTCGCAAAAATGAGTTTGTTCTGAGAAAAATAGAAAGGCCATGATTGAAAGATTAAATTCAAACTCATTTGATTTAAATTCAAATGAGTTTGAACTAGGACTTGATGAAAGGAAGGTCCAAAAATGTTCGGATTTTTGGTGGAGCTCCGGAAAATGATGAAATAAATATTGGCAAGGTTGGAGACCAAACTTGAAGCAGAAAAGGAACGAAATTATTTTGTAAGTGTGTTTTGGTGATTCCAAAATAGTGGAATATTTAATATAGCTCCCTAATATTGGAGGATATGTTATAAAGAGAAGTCACCATGTGAGTCCCTCGATTTAAATGGATCGAAAAATCCATACAATTTATTTAGTTGAGGTTTTAAAAAATTAAATGGCATGATGGCATGATGCAATGCAAACGATGCAACAAACAAAACAAATCACACGACGAAACTCGGAGTAGCTGGAAGTCTTCTGGAGCGTCGGTCTCGGGGCGTTACACGGTACTACCGCGGCAGGTGCGGATGTAAAAAATTACATCCGCTCCTACTACCGCAAGGGGGCGGCACTAGCCTGATGGGCAGCGGTAGTGTAGCTCCAGGGGAGCGGTACTACCGTGAGCACCAGCGGTACTACCGCGCCATCGCACTGTACTACCGTGGATGCCTACGGTACTACCGTTGATCCAAGAGCAGTACTACGGCAACCACAACAGCAGCCAGTCAAAGGAGGCAGAAAAAATGGAGGAAGCTCCAAGGAAGAAGGAGGGGATAAAAGGAGGCGTGTACGTGATGATTCCACCCAAACCTTTCCAACGCGGACCCCCTCTTAATAGTACGGCTTTCCTATGACTCAAATCCACCAAAAAGAAACATAGAAAAGACGCCGTCTTCGTCAGTCTTCGAGGGGCAACCAATCGTCTTGTGCCTAGCAGAGAAGTGTCTGGAAAACTCATGGCACACGATTAGTCCGCAAATGTGTTGTCATCAATCACCAAAACACTTAGGGATAAATATGTCCTTACAACAATCTCTATGGACTAATGTTTTCAGTGAGATATATTTGAAGGTTTTGTCCATAGATGGTGCCACAAGGATATTGGATGGAATCATGGATGAAGTCCATATATATGAAGATATATTTGCCCTATGCTTTGGTATTAAATGACAATTCCTATGGAGCATCAAGTGCATTGAATCTTATATAAAGATATGTTCCATAGTGATGCTTGAAGTGCATTGGGTTGTTTTGTGAAGTCTGCCATCAAAGCATTCGAATAAGTCCTCATGGTATCCTTCTCTGGATACCCCGTGCACAAGGGCTTGTACCGTGCGCACGGGGTCGAGTGTCAACTCTCTGGATACCCCGTGCTCACGGGGCCTAGGTGTTGGCTCTCGAGATCCCATATCTAGTGAGGTTTCAACTTTCAAGTTGGTCTTCGGGTACTTCTATTGAGGCCATCAAGATTGGTTTCAATGCCTAATCTAATTATGTTCATGATGGAGTTCATTGGAGGATCTCAAAGATTGATATATTTGGGCTTCTGAGGATCAAGGCTTGAGAGAGTAATCAAAGAGAAGAATTCAAGTTATGGTTTCAAGACAAGATCATGGTGAGCTCATGTGTTGGGTTTAGGTTGATCAAGTCTTGAAGCAAACAACTAGAGTGAAGAATTCATTGTGCCTCTCAAGATATTATGATGGAGGGCTTTTAAGGATCAAGGGCTTGAGAGAATAATCAAAGAGAAGAATTCAAGTTATGGTCTCAAGACAAGATCATGGTGAGCTCATGTGTTGCGTTTCGGTTGATCAAGTCTTGAAGCAAGCAACTAGAGTGACGAATTCATTATGCCTCTCAAGAGATTGTGATGGAGTTTTTAGAAGGGCAAGTGGTGACCAAGATGATATTCATAGTGGAAATTGATATGGTCATGGAAGAGTCTTTGGTGATATAGTCTTGAAGCAATGAAGGGAAATGAAGAGTTCATTGTGGCTTTCAAGAAACCAAGATGGAGCTTGGAGTAAAGATGTTGGTTGACCAAGATGAAGCTCGAAGATTATATCTAAGTGGTCAACTCTCAAAGCACAAACATTGTACCACATGAGACCAAGTGATCTAGTGGTATGGTAAGTAATTGTGAATTATGCTTTTTTACCTAACCCATGCTATGTGTTTGGTATGTCTATGTGGGTTAGATGTTTCTCATGGGCTTGCATCAAAAGGAAATATTTCAAGTAGCCTATGTGAGGATGACATCAAGTGGTGATGGTCGTCGGGTTCGAGGTGTCCAAGTGCAAGATGAGAAGCCGGAGGTTATATGCTTTGAAGCTTGCGGTCCACATCATGATAATGCACATGTGAAGATGGGCTTAAGTTAAGGCTTCCCTCATTGCAATATGAGGAAGCAATTCGAGTATCTTCACCTAGTGGTTGTGGACAAGAAAGGGATTCCAACTTGAGGCAAGCATTAAAGTCATCATCAAGCTCAAGTTGAATATGCAAGGCAAAGGTATAACTTAGCTAGGGTTTTCTAGTTTTGCCAATCTCATAGTGCTTGGTGGGAGACCGAAATATAGGTTTGATAGCCGTACTATCAAGAGGGACTCTCGGGCAAGTAGCTTGATCACGTCGCATGTAGAGAGCTCAAACCTTTGCATTACTTGCATCATACTTTCTTATTGATCTTGGGTGGTTCTCTATGTGAGGACCTTGGGCTTTTCCCTAGCTTCAAAACGAGCCCAAGATCATCGAATTCGGAGTTCGTATGCCAGAGTTATGCATGTTTTAGTGGGCTGCTGCAGGCGGTCCTGGGTACCCCGTGGGCACGGGGTTTTTGACCCCCGTGGGCACGGGGCCCCCATGTGCACGGGCTCGTACCGTGCGCACGGGACCCCGTGGGCACGGGGTCTAAACCCCCGTGGGCATGGGGTGTCCAGGAACTGCCCGTTGAGCCCCAATGGCTAGTTTTGGGTATTGGCTATTTAAGGGCTCCTTCCTCCCACCGGTTGGGTGTTGTTCTTACACTTTCTAAACACCATTTAGAGCCTCTCTACACCTCTCCCAAATCCCTTTCTCCCCTCTATGTGAAGGGGGATTTGTGGATGGATTTGTGAGCCGTTTGTTGATCATATCCATTGCATCCCCTCTCCTCAATCTCCTACTGTCAAGAGTGCATCTTGTGAGATTGAGAGAGTGTGTTAAGCATTTGTTGCTTGACATTGCATTGCATTTGTTGCATTGGTTTGAGCTCCCCACATCGATTAGTTCGAGTGAGAGTCCGTGAGTTTATTACTCTTGGAGGTTTCGTCCTCCTAGACGGTTTGGTGATATTCATTGAGAAGATTGTGAAGAGGCCTATGTGGCCAAGGTTCCCCTGGAAGCTTCCTTTTGTGGTGTGGTCCGGGGAAGGGTGTTGAAGTGTCCTAGGTGGTCAAGTTCCTCCGGAAGCTTTCGTGCTTGTGGTGTGCTTCGGAGAAGTTTGTAAAGGTGTGGTGGTCGCCTTCAAGACCAACCCCGAGTGAACCGAGGCTCATCCGTTGGGGGTGACTTGGAAGGGAGAATACGGTGAGTCACTTGCTGACGCCCCGGAGCTTTGGCTTCGGCACCACTCTAACGGAGATTAACACTCTCACGAGTGTGAACTTGAAAGCACAAGTGCTCCCTAGGTGGTTTTGATAATTGATGACAACATATCTCTTGTTGGACTAACATTTCAATCTAGCATGTTTCAGATAAGTTCAACAATGGAGTGGCATGGACTAAAGGTTGTGGGAACTCCTTCAAAATGCTAAGGAAAAAGGATTGGCTCAAGCTCAAAATCTCAAGACTCTTCATTTTATATTTTAGTGATCCAAGATCACATTGAGTCTTTAGGAAAATCCAATACTATCAAGGAGGGATGAGGTGTTGCATAATGAGCCTCTTGCTTCATGTGCTTAGTGATATGCTCCAAAAACCCTCAACTACTTTCCCATATCCACATATGACCTAAACCCTAAGCCAAACTCGGTCCTACCGATTCTTCCTATCCGGTGCCACCGAGTTTCACTTGTCATTAGCCACTGCCAAACCCCAGCAATTCGGTTCTACCGATAGGGATCTCGGTCTCACCGAGATGGGATTGCAAACTCTATGTTTCCCTTTCGTAACTTTCCGGTCTCACCGAAAGAGCAATCGGTCCCACCGAGATTGCAATGTAAATTCAGTGTTTCCCCTTTGTAACTTTTCGGTCTCACCGAAAGAGCAAATCGGTCCCATCGAGTTTGCCTGACCAACTCTCTGGTTAGCTAATTACCAAATTCGGTCTCACCGAGTTTGTGTAATCGGTCTCACCGAGATTACGTTATGCCCAAACCCTAACCATATCGGTCCTACCGAGTTGCATGTCAGTCCCACCGAAAATCTCTAACGGTCACTAGGTTTACATTTTTGGTCCGACCGAGTTTGTTGATTCGGTCCCACCGAGATTGGAAAACTGTGTAACGGTTGGATTTTATGTGGAGGCTATATATACCCCTCCACCTCCTCTTCATTTGAAGAGAGAGCTATCAGAACGCATACACCATTCCAACTCATATGTTCTGAGAGAGAACCACCTACTCATGTGTTGAGACCAAGGTATTCCATTCCTACCATATGAATCTTGATCTCTAGCCTTCCCAAGTTGCTTTCCACTCAAATCTTCTTTCCACCAAATCCAAATCCTATGAGAGAGAGTTGAGTGTTGGGGAGACTATCATTTGAAGCACAAGAGCAAGGAGTTCATTACCTACACACCATTTGTTACTTCTTGGAGAGTGGTGTCTCCTAGATTGGCTAGGTGTCACTTGGGAGCCTCTGACAAGATTGTGGAGTTGAACCAAGGAGTTTGTAAGGGCAAGGAGATCGCCTACTTCGCGAAGATCTACCGCTAGTGAGGCAAGTCCTGTGTGGGCGATGGCCATGGTGGGATAGACAAGGTTGCTTCTTCGTGGACCCTTTGTGGGTGGTTGCTTCTTCGTGGACCCTTCGTGGGTGGAGCCCTGTGTGGACTCTTGCAACCGTTACCCTTTGTGGGTGGAGCCCTGTGTGGACTCGCGCGACCGTTACCCTTTGTGGGTTGAAGTCTCCATCAACGTGGATGTAGGATAGCACCACCTATCCGAACCACGGGAAAAACATCCGTGTCTCAAATTGCGTTTGATCTCTCCAAACCCTTCCCTTTACATTCTTGCAAGTTGCATGCTTTACATTCCGCTGCTCATATACTCTTTGCATGCTTGCTTGATATGTATTGTGTGTGTTGAAATTGTGCCTAAACTCCACTTAAACCGAAAAAGCTTAAAAATTGCAACTTTAGCATTAAGTGTCTAATCCCCCCCTCTAGACACATCTACTTCTAGATCCTACAGAACTTCGGGATAAATCCGCGTCCCCGACTCACTTGTGGTTATCTCATACCCACACCCTTTAGTTTCCGCAATTCATACTTGCTCATATTGATATATCTTGTGATAGTTGAGTTGCTTAGTTGTTCCTTCATTTCCATATCTTGTGATATAGTTTGTGCTTGCTAGTTTGCTTAAGTGCCTATCTTGTTTAGCATAGGTTGTTGGTGCACTTAGTTGAGCCTAGCATATTTAGGATTTGTGCTTGAATATTATCCGTTAGTTTAATTCCGCATTAGGATAAAGCCAAATCCATAAAATGTTCATGGCCACAAACTCATCCCAACACTTCGCTTGAGGTCAAAGTGTGGAAGTCTGGTCTTTGACGAATGACGGAAGACATGGCCTTGTGGTAGGGCATCATTGCCTTGAGGAACTTGCGCTTGATCCAATTGTCATCCGTGTCCTTGCTCCCGTGATCTCGTAGTGAGACCGCGAGTTTGGTTACTCTCCGATAAAGCTCACGAGGTTCTTCATCTTCCTTCATTGCAAACTCATCGGCCTCATCTTGTACCACTTCATAGTTGGAGCGTTGAATGCTTGCGCTTCCCCGGTAGAGAGACATGACACAATGCCATGCATCTTTGGCCAAGGCGAAGGGACGAAGATGAGGTAGGTCTTCGGGTGCAATTGCATCTTCAATGATGAAGAGAGCATTCTCATTGAATTGATTGTCCGCGGCTTCTCGAGGAGTGAAGTTTCTTGGATCATGTGGATAGAAACCTTCTTCAATGATTCTCCAAAGGTTAGTGTTCACATGATTTAAATGACGTTTAGAGCGGTAAACCCAAGAATCAAAATCCTCATTTTTCACAATCTTAGGGGGAGGACCGGCATGATTCAAATGAGTGGAAGGAACCGGTCCACCATAAACAAGTGGTGGTTCCACATGGGCAAAGATGCCGGTGCCATTCTTGCCACTAGAAGAAGGAGCCTTTTCACTACTAGCTTCCCCCTTGTCGGGGATAGCATCCGACACCTTATGGCAGGATCACCCACTTTCAACGGTGCGGTGGATAGTTTAAGCCCCTCAAGAAATTTAGTAAACATGCTTTCAACTTCGGTCGTCATGGAGGTTTTCAATGTCTCCAAGGCCACATTGAACTCCTCACGAGAGACCGAAGTTCCCCCATCGCCCGTAGACGAGATAGGATTCACACCGGAGTGTTCCTCTGCATCGTCTACGGTATCAACCATACTCTTAGGACGGTAAAGTCCTTAATAAAGAGACGAGGCTTTGATACCAATTGAAAGGATCGATATGGTTGAATAGAGGGGGAGTGAATAGGCAACTAACAATTTTTAGCTTTTCTTTAGCAATTTAAACTTTGCATCAAAGTAGGTTGTCTAGATATGCAACTAGATGAGCAACCTATATGATGCAACATGAATAGGAACACAAGCAAGCAAGATATATGAAACAAATAAGCTACACAAGTAAAGGCACGAGATAACCAAAAGTGGAGACGGTGGAGACGAGGATGTGTTGCCGAAGTTCCTTCCCTTTGAGAGGAAGTACGTCTCTGTTGGAGCGGTGTGGAGGCACAATGCTCCCCAAGAAGCCACTAGAGCCACCGTAATCTCCTCATGCCCTCACACAATGCGAGATTCCGTGATTCCACTATTGGTGCCCTTGGAGGCGGCGACCGAACCTTTACAAACGAGGTTGGGGCAATCTCCACAACTCAATTGGAGGCTCCCAACGACACCACGAAGCTTCACCACAATGGACTATGGCTTCACGGTGACCTCAACCGTCTAGGATGCTCAAACACCCAAGAGTAACAAGATCCGCAAGGGATTAGTAGGGGGGAATCAAATATCTCTTGGTGGAAGTGTAGATTGGGGCCTTCTCAACCACTCCCGAGCAAATCAACAAGTTTGTTTGGCTAGGGAGTAAGATCGAGCGAAAATGGAGCTTGGAGCAATAATGGAGCTTTAATGGTGGAAGAGGTGAGTCAATGGGGAAGAAGGAGACCCTTTATATAGTGTGTGGAAAAGATCCAACCGTTACCCACCAACCAGCCCGCGGCCAGCGGTACTACCGCGCCTGGCCAGCGGTACTACCGCAAGGCCGCGCGGTACTACTGCTTGCAACCAAGCGGTACTACCGCACGGCAGTGCGGTACAACCGTACCGTCCCACGATACTGCCGCGACCCCAGCACAGAAACAGACGCAAGCTGGGGGCGGTACTTCCGCACGCGCGGTACTACCGCGCCCCCCATGCGGTACTACCGCAAGGCAAAAGTCCCAGCCAGGGGGAAGGGGAACTTCCGTGCCTACTTCCGCAAATAAACGGAAGTAGCAAAAACCCGACACAGTCGTACAACCGAGGGGCAGTACTACTGCCTGACCGCATAGCGCGGTACTACCGCACGGCGAAAGCGGTACAATCGCGGCAGGTGCGGATGTAAAGAATTACATCCGCTCCTACTACCGCAAGGGGGCGGCACTAGCCTGATGGGCAGCTCCAGGGGAGCGGTACTACCGTGAGCACCAGCGGTACTACCGCGCCACCGCGCTGTACTACCGTGGATGCCTACGGTACTACCGTTGATCCAGGAGCAGTACTACGGCAACCACAACAGCAGCCAGTCAAAGGAGGCAGAAAAAACGGAGGAAGCTCCAAGGAAGAAGGAGGGGATAAAAGGAGACGTGTACGTGATGATTCCACCCGAACCTTTCCAACGCGGACCCCCTCTTAATAGTACGGCTTTCCTACGACTCAAATCCACCAAAAAGAAACGTAGAAAAGACGTCGTCTTCGTCAGTCTTCGAGGGGCAACCTCGTCTTGTGCCTAGCAGATAAGTGTCTGGAAAACTCATGGCACACGATTAGTCCACAAATGTGTTGTCATCAATCACCAAAACACTTAGGGATAAATATGTCCTTACAACAATCTCTATGGACTAATGTTTTTAGTGAGATATATTTGAAGGTTTTGTCCATAGATGGTGCCACAAGGATATTGGATGGAATCATGGATGAAGTCCATATATATGAAGATAGTGCCTCAAGGATATTAGACGGAATCAAGTATGAAGTCCATATATGTGAAGATAGTGCCTCAAGGATATTGGATGGAATCAAGGATGAAG
>NC_057800.1:126085002-126090706 GCF_018294505.1 Triticum aestivum | reverse complement strand
AAGATAGTGCCTCAAGGATATTGGACGGAATCAAGGATGAAGTCCATATATATGAAGATATATTTGCCCTATGCTTTGGTATTAAATGACAATTCCTATGGAGCATCAAGTGCATTGAATCTTATATAAAGATATGTTCCATAGTGATGCTTGAAGTGCATTGGGTTGTTTTGTGAAGTCTGCCATCAAAGCATCTGAATAAGTCCTCATGGTATCCTTCTCTGGATACCCCGTGCACACAGGCTTGTACCGTGCGCACGGGGTCGAGTGTCAACTCTCTGGATACCCCGTGCTCACGGGGCCTAGGTGTTGGCTCTCGAGATCCCATATCTAGTGAGGTTTCAAGTTGGTCTTCGGGTACTTCTATTGAGGCCATCAAGATTGGTCTCAATGCCTAATCTAATTATGTTCATGATGGAGTTCATTGGAGGATCTCAAAGATTGATATATTTGGGCTTCTGAGGATCAAGGCTTGAGAGAGTAATCAAAGAGAAGAATTCAAGTTATGGTTTCAAGACAAGATCATGGTGAGCTCATGTGTTGGGTTTAGGTTGATCAAGTCTTGAAGCAAACAACTAGAGTGAAGAATTCATTGTGCCTCTCAAGATATTATGATGGAGGGCTTTTAAGGATCAAGGGCTTGAGAGAATAATCAAAGAGAAGAATTCAAGTTATGGTCTCAAGACAAGATCATGGTGAGCTCATGTGTTGCGTTTCGGTTGATCAAGTCTTGAAGCAAGCAACTAGAGTGACGAATTCATTATGCCTCTCAAGAGATTGTGATGGAGTTTTTAGAAGGGCAAGTGGTGACCAAGATGATATTCATAGTGGAACTTGATATGGTCATGGAAGAGTCTTTGGTGATATAGTCTTGAAGCAATGAAGGGAAATGAAGAGTTCATTGTGGCTCTCAAGAAACCAAGATGGAGCTTGGAGTAAAGATGTTGGTTGACCAAGATGAAGCTCGAAGATTATATCTAAGTGGTCAACTCTCAAAGCACAAACATTGTACCACGTGAGACCAAGTGATCTAGTGGTATGGTAAGTAATTGTGAATTATGCTTTTTTACCTAACCCATGCTATGTGTTTGGTATGTCTATGTGGGTTAGATGTTTCTCATGGGCTTGCATCAAAAGGAAATATTTCAAGTAGCCTATGTGAGGATGACATCAAGTGGTGATGGTCGTCGGGTTCGAGGTGTCCAAGTGCAAGATGAGAAGCCGGAGGTTATATGCTTTGAAGCTTGCGGTCCACATCATAATAATGCACATGTGAAGATGAGCTTAAGTTAAGGCTTCCCTCATTGCAATATGAGGAAGCAATTCGAGTATCTTCACCTAGTGGTTGTGGACAAGAAAGGGATTCCAACTTGAGGCAAGCATTAAAGTCATCATCAAGCTCAAGTTGAATATGCAAGGCAAAGGTATAACTTAGCTAGGTTTTTCTAGTTTTTCCAATCTCATAGTGCTTGGTGGGAGACCGGAATATAGGTTTGATAGCCGTACTATGAAGAGGGACTCTCGGGCAAGTAGCTTGATCACGTCGCATGTAGAGAGCTCAAACCTTTGCATTACTTGCATCATACTTTCTTGTTGATCTTGGGTGGTTCTCTATGTGGGGACCTTGGGCTTTTCCCTGGCTTCAAAACAAGCCCAAGATCATCGAATTCGGAGTTCGTATGCCAAAGTTATGCATGTTTTAGTGGGCTGCTACAGGCGGTCCTGGGTACCCCGTGGGCACGGGGTTTTTGACCCCCGTGGGCACGGGGCCCCCATGTGCACGGGCTCGTACCATGCGCATGGGACCCCGTGGGCACGGGGTCTAAACCCCCGTGGGCACGGGGTGTCCAGGAACTGCCCGTTGAGCCCCAACGGCTAGTTTTGGGTTTTGGCTATTTAAGGGCTCCTTCCTCCCACCGGTTGGGGGCTGTTCTTACACTTTCTAAACACCATTTAGAGCCTCTCTACACCTCTCCCAAAGCCCTTTCTCCCCTCTATGTGAATGGGTATTTGTGGATGGATTTGTGAGCCATTTGTTGATCATATCCATTGCATCCCCTCTCCTCAATCTCCTACTGTCAAGACTGCATCTTGTGAGATTGAGAGAGTGTGTTAAGAATTTGTTGCTTGACATTGCATTGCATTTGTTGCATTGGTTTGAGCTCCCCACATCGATTAGTTCGAGTGAGAGTCCGTGAGTTTATTACTCTTGGAAGTTTCATCCTCCTAGACGGTTTTGTGATATTCATTGAGAAGATTGTGAAGAGGCCTATGTGGCCAAGGTTCCCCTGGAAGCTTCCTTTTGTGGTGTGGTCCGGGGAAGGGTGTTGAAGTGGCCTAGGTGGTCAAGTTCCTCTGGAAGCTTCCATGCTTGTGGTGTGCTTCGGAGAAGTTTGTAAAGGTGTGGTGGTCGCCTTCAAGACCAACCCCGAGTGAACCGAGGCTCATCCGTTGGGGGTGACTTGGAATGGAGAATACGGTGAGTCACTTGGTGATGCCCCGGAGCTTTGGCTTCGGCACCACTCTAACGGAGATTAACACTCTCACGAGTGTGAACTTCGGGATAAATCCGCGTCCCCGACTCACTTGTGGTTATCTCATACCCACACCCTTTACTTTCCGCAATTCATACTTGCTCATATTGATATATCTTGTGATAGTTGAATTGCTTACTTGTTCCTTCATTTCCATATCTTGTGATATAGTTTGTGCTTGCTAGTTTGCTTAAGTGCCTATCTTGTTTAGCATAGGTTGTTGGTGCACTTAGTTGAGCCTAGCATATTTAGGATTTGTGCTTGAATTTTATCCGTTAGTTTAATTCCGCATTAGGATAAAGCCAAATCCGTAAAGTGTTCATGGCCACAAACTCATCCAACACTTCGCTTGAGGTCAAAGTGTGGAAGTTTGGTCTTTGACGAATGACGGAAGACATGGCCTTGTGGTAGGGCATCATTGCCTTGAGGAACTTGCGCTTGATCCAATTGTCATCCGTGTCCTTGCTCCCGTGATCTCGTAGTGAGACCGCGAGTTTGGTTACTCTCCGATAAAGCTCACGAGGTTCTTCATCTTCCTTCATTGCAAACTCATCGGCCTCATCTTGTACCACTTCATAGTTGGAGCGTTGAATGCTTGCGCTTCCCCGGTAGAGAGACACGACACAATGCCATGCATCTTTGGCAAAGGCAAAGGGACGAAGATGAGGTAGGTCTTCGGGTGCAATTGCATCTTGAATGATGAAGAGAGCATTCTCATTGAATTGATTGTCTGCGGCTTCTCGAGGAGTGAAGTTGCTTGGATCATGTGGATAGAAACCTTCTTCAATGATTCTCCAAAGGTTAGTGTTCACATGATTTAAATGACGTTTAGAGCGGTAAACCCAAGAATCAAAATCCTCATTTTTCACAATCTTAGAGGGAGGACTGGCATGATTCAAATGAGTGGAAGGAACCGGTCCACCATAAACAAGTGGTGGTTCCACATGGGCAAAGATGCCGGTGCCATTCTTGCCACTAGAAGAAGGAGCCTTTTCACTACTAGCTTCCCCCTTGTCGGAGATAGCATCCGACACCTTGATGGCGGGATCACCCACTTTCAACGGTGCGGTGGATAGTTTAAGCCCCTCAAGAAATTTAGTAAACATGCTTTCAACTTCAGTCGTCATGGAGGTTTTCAATGTCTCCAAGGCCACATTGAACTCCTCACGAGAGACCGAAGTTCCCCCATCGCCCGTAGACGAGATAGGATTCGCACCGGAGTGTTCCTCCGCACCGTCTACGGTATCAACCATACTCTTTGGACGGTAAAGTCCTTAATAAAGTGACGAGGCTCTGATACCAATTGAAAGGATCGATATGGTTGAATAGAGGGGTGGTGAATAGGCAACTAACAATTTTTAGCTTTTCTTTAGCAATTTAAACTTTGCATCAAAGTAGGTTGTCTAGATATGCAACTAGATGAGCAACCTATATGATGCAACACGAATAGGAACACAAGCAATCAAGATATATGAAACAAATAAGCTACACAAGTAAAGGCACGAGATAACCAAAAGTGGAGACGGTGGAGACGAGGATGTGTTGCCAAAGTTCCTTCCCTTTGAGAGGAAGTACGTCTCCGTTGGAGCAGTGTGGAGGCACAATGCTCCCCAAGAAGCCACTAGAGCCACCGTAATCTCCTCACGCCCTCACACAATGCGAGATTCCGTGATTCCACTATTGGTGCCCTTGGAGGCGGCGACCGAACCTTTACAAACGAGGTTGGGGCAATCTCCACAACTCAATTGGAGGCTCCCAACGACACCACGAAGCTTCACCACAATGGACTATGGCTTCGCGGTGACCTCAACCGTCTAGGATGCTCAAACACCCAAGAGTAACAAGATCCACAAGGGATTAGTAGGGGGGAATCAAATATCTCTTGGTGGAAGTGTAGATCGGGGCCTTCTCAACCACTCTCGAGCAAATCAACAAGTTTGTTTGGCTAGGGAGTGAGATCGGGTGAAAATGGAGCTTGGAGCAATAATGGAGCTTTAATGGTGGAAGAGGTGAGTCAACGGGGAAGAACGAGACCCTTTATATAGTGTGTGGAAAAGATCCAACTGTTACCCACCAACCAGCCCGCGGCCAGCGGTACTACCGCGCCTGGCCAGCAGTACTACCGCAAGGCCGCGCGGTACTACTGCTTGCAACCAAGCGGTACTACCGCACGGCAGTGCGGTACAACCGTACCGTCCCACGGTACTGCCGCGACCCCAGCACAGAAACAGACGCAAGCTGGGGGCGGTACTTCCGCACGCGCGGTACTACCGCACCCCCCATGCGGTACTACCGCATGGCAAAAGTCCCAGCCAGGGGGAAGGGGAACTTCTGTGCCTACTTCCGCAAATAAACGGAAGTAGCAAAAACCCGACACAGTAGTACAACCGAGGGGCAGTACTACTGCCTAACCGCATAGCGCGGTACTACCGCACGGCGAAAGCGGTACTACCGTGGCAGGTGCGGATGTAAAAAATTACATCCGCTCCTACTACCGCAAGGGGGCGGCACTAGCCTGGTGGGCAGCGGTAGTGCAGCTCCAGGGGAGCGGTACTACTGTGAGCACCAGCGGTACTATCGCGCCACCGTGCTGTACTACCGTGGATGCCTACGATACTACCGTTGATCCAGGAGCAGTACTAAGGCAACCACAACAGCAGCCAGTCAAAGGAGGCAGAAAAACGGAGGAAGCTCCAAGGAAGAAGGAGGGGATAAAAGGAGACGTGTACGTGATGATTCCACCCGAACCTTTCCAACGCGGACCCCCTCTTAATAGTACGGCTTTCCTACGACTCAAATCCACCAAAAAGAAACGTAGAAAAGACACCGTCTTCGTCAGTCTTCGAGGGGCAACCAATCGTCTTGTGCCTAGCAGAGAAGTGTCTGGAAAACTCATGGCACACGATTAGTCCGCAAATGTGTTGTCATAAATCACCAAAACACTTAGGGATAAATATGTCCTTACAACAATCTCTATGGACTAATGTTTTCAGTGAGATATATTTGAAGGTTTTGTCCATAGATGGTGCCACAAGGATATTGGATGGAATCATGGATGAAGTCCATATATATGAAGATAGTGCCTCAAGGATATTAGACGGAATCAAGTATGAAGTCCATATATGTGAAGATAGTGCCTCAAGGATATTGGATGGAATCAAGGATGAAGT